>NC_083617.1:19793979-20093979 GCF_963584025.1 Labrus mixtus
CTGACTTTTTCAAATATCAACTGTTTTCTGTGTCTGGTGGCTGATTTAGTCTTCATGCCTTGTAAAAAAAAGTGCTTCCTCCTCTATAAAACCAATTGGTTTTATATTATTATTATGTGATAGAAGAGGGACAGTGGTTGCAGGAAGTGGAGGTTTAATAAAACATTTTCAAATAATTGTAGGTCAAAACACTCTGAATGTAGGTCAATATATTTAAACGTTCTAAACCGAAGGCTTAGAACTGCACAAATGACATATTCTGCCGTCAGTGCTTTTCTCACAAAGCCTGTCGACGCTGATATTTTTTTTTAAACTATCTTCAAAATAAACAAATAGCAAAGTCTGCCCCGTGCAGCACACAACACACTTGACCCTCTCAAAGACAAGGACTCACAAGCTCTGAATCTTCAGGTCACAGGGGGACACTAGAGGAAAAAGTGAGGCTGACATTAACATTAATAAAACAAAGCCATGAGATATGGAAGCGATTAGTGATCAGAATTCAAATGATAAAGCTAATTTGAAAATTCAAATGCATTAACAGAAATTCTTTTTAACTTTCAGAATATGAGTGTATTATTTGACTCAAAAATAAAATTAGGATTAATTTATCTAATTTGAATTTTAGTTTTCAACTTTAAAAATGCACATTCTTTGACTAAATTAAAATGAGGAAGAAAATGGCATTTGCTTTATCATTTTCAAAAAATGCCCCGCTAAATCTGTATCATAATTCAAATGAAAAAACTAATTTTAAAATGAAAATACAGTAACAGAAACACGTTTTAATTTTCAGATTATAGGTGCATTATTTGACCTATATTTAAAATGAATATTCAGTCATCCAGTTTGCATTATACTTTTACTCTATGTATGCATATTGTATGACATCATTCAAATGAAAACGAAAAGGTCTTTGTCTTTTCGTTTTCAAACTTGCTGTGCTAAAAAGTGATCATAATTCAAACTCGAAAACGAATTGGCAAAGTGGACGACGCAGGAAAGTGACGTCAGACTCCAGCTCCTAGGCAGGTGAACGTAATATTTACAGTCTATGAGGCGAGCGGGCAGAACGCGCAGTACGATGGGTGGCGGGGTGAATCTTTAACACTGGGGCAGACTTTAGTTCACACTGTGATACAGGTGGTGATCGGAGTGTTTTTTTCAGCGCACACTGAACTTTCAGCGAGACGACGCAGCAGCTTTATAACCCGAGCTGCCAAGTCTCACGCGTGACACCATGCCCACTATCTCTGACCGTGAGAGTCACTCAGCATCTGCACGCCGTGAAATTCACACAGACGTGTCCTAAGACCGGTTTATTGATAGATTATAGATCACTCTCTTCTCTGCTTAACTTAGTTACATTAAAAAAGATTATCGATTGAATTTTCTGTTTCAAATAATCTCTCCAGCTCTGTGCACAAAGTGTCTCTCATCCTCTGTGCGTAATGGCACACACTCTCCCTCTCGACCGACTGTATGAGCTCTCTCTCCCTTTCAGAGATTGTTTTGTAGTTATTAAAATAATAATCAACTACAAGGCTAAAATTGAATCAAAATCAGGGCAACAACTAGTTTGGAGCTTGTACCAGTGTTAAAGATTCACCCCGCCACCCATCGTACTGCGCGTTCTGCCCGCTCGCCTCATAGACTGTAAATATTACGTTCACCTGCCTGGGAGCTGATGTCTGACGTCACTTTCCTCCGTCGTCCACTTTGCCAATTCGTTTTCGAGTTTGAATTATGATCACTTTTTAGCACGGCAAGTTTGAAAACGAAAAGCCAAAGACCTTTTCATTTTCATTTGAATGATGTCATACAATATGCATGCATAGAGAGTAAAAGTATAATGCAAACTGGATGACTGAATATTCATTTTAAATATAGGTCAAATAATGCACCTATAATCTGAAAATTAAAACGTGTTTCTGTTACTGTATTTTCATTTTAAAATTAGCTTTTTCATTTGAATTATGATACAGATTTAGCGGGGCATTTTTTTGAAAATGATAAAGCAAATGCCATTTTCTTCCTCATTTTAATTTAGTCAAATAATGTGCCTTTTTAAAGTTGAAAACTAAAATTCAAATTAGATAAATTAATCATTTTATTTTTTAGTCAAATAATACACTCAAATTCTGAAAGTTAAAAAGAATTTCTGTTAATGCATTTTAATTTTCAAATTAGCTTTATCATTTGAATTCTGATCACTAATCGCTTCCATAATGAGAAGCTTCAGTTTTGATAGAAGCAAGGCACCTGTTCTCAATGCTTTTACAAAAGAGATGTACCAACAGTGGACCTTATCTCTCTCTCTCGGTTTTGCTAGAGGGGACATTTTTTTTAAACAGGAGTTTTGTTATGTTGCACGGAGCCGTGAGGTCCTTGCGCGCGTCTGCACTCTCTCGCCCGCTCTGTCTCGCCCTTTCATGCACGCAGCAATTTTATGAATAAATGAAAAATGTAATAAAAACAGGTCGGATATATACTTGGGATGCCCAGGTATCGTCTACGTGTGGGAAACACTGGAAGAACTATGTGACAAACCCTTTTTACACTCATAGGTGTGTCTCACCTGAGTGGATGAAACTGTTGATGTGCTCCACCACCAGCTCGCAGCACAGGCCAATGGCGTGTTTGAAGTTTGCAGCCGCCACATCCCAGTAGGAGTGGTCGCCATGGCTACGCTGCAGCCACAGTGCCATCACAGGAAGCAGCAGCTGAATGACCGAGAAGATGCCGAACCCGGGACCTGGAGGGAGGAGGTGCAGATTGTCTGTAAGTATGTTTGCTTATAAGAACAGAGTTTGGCAAATTCACAGATGAGACAGTGAATTCACAAATCAATCAATCAGTGAATTCCTCAATCTCAGCTTTTTGGGGACTTTTTCCCTTCAGAGTTTCAACCAAGCACTTGATCATTTGTAGATCCAGGTCATGTGACTGATTTGGCCGTCCAAGGATATTCAAATGTGTTGGTGTTAAATAAATTCAATAATTACCTTAACTTTACAGGTTTACCCAGTGTTTTGATTTAAATATTTCATTTTCTAAAAAACAACTTTTGACTGTATCCTGTTATTAAACACTTCACAAACTCCTCCTCCACAGTTTTCTGGTGTGTGTGTGTTTTCTTAGGTGTTACCTGGTACAGTCGTGACCTCTCTGAGCAGAGTGAAGAGCAGCTCTAGAGTTGGAGGTTGATGTTGGCGTGGGCAGTTTGACACGGCTGCTGTAAGCTGCTCCAATAACAAAATCCACACCTGGATCAGACCTGCAGGGTAGAAAACACAGGACCAACACAGCGAGGGTTAGACAGAGTGGAAACACAAACGAGAAAGAACTAATAATGCGGACCACAGACACTTTACCTGTGTCATCGTCAAACTCCTGCAGGACACAGTCCATCCCGTCCTCAGTACTGATGGAGCGTTCCTGGCATCTCATTGGCAGGCTGGCAAGCCGCGCCCCCAAGAACACCGGCTTGGATGGCATCTTGTAAATCTTCGCAAGTAGCTGTCAATTACAAAATGTATTCTTTATGTCAATGGGCTAAATGACGCCTGCAAACTCCACAAAGCTTCACCTAACAGCAACTGGGCACAAATGTCTCTACAGGGCTTTAAATACCTGTGTGATTTTTTTTCATCATTTATCGGGGCTGTTGTAAATTCAAAATGTGTTAAACATGAACTTTTGAGAGGAACATTAAAAAAGTTGAAAGGATCCCTAATCAAGTTGAAAATGAAAGAATTACAATTGCATATATCAAAGGGAAAAGGGAAAAATAAGATTTCCAAATCCAGATCGTTCTTATCCAAATCAAACAACCTGGCACCGGATTGAACACCACGGCTCGTACCTGGGAACATTTTCGAAGATAGTCGAGAGCGGGTAAGCAGAGGTCAGTGGAGCTGTAACCCGACACGTGGATACAGTCTCCAATCTCCTTATAGTCCACCTCTCCTGTGAACACACACCCAAACACAATCAGAAACTATGAAGAAAATCAGATTTTCTTCTTCTGTGTAAAGTGATAATAAAGCCAGGTGACACAGCAAGTCTTTAAAGTGTGGACATAAAACCGTTGACTTGTAACTGCTAAAAGCTAATACTGATTGAATGTTGATTAAAACCGATTTTTGGTAACACTTTACAATTAAGGTTACAATATTCACCATCAAGTGGTTACTAATTAGCATGTTAATTAGTAACATACTGGCTGATTATTAGTCATCATTTAGCGCTTATTAGTACCTTATTCTACATGACAATAAACTGTAGCTGATAGGACATTAACTCAGAGGTTTCCCTCAATACCCTCCTACCTACTGCTTATTGATAGAAAGTTAAGAAGCTGTTGAGCATGAATTATGATCTTAATATGCTCAGTTCTACCTGACAATGGCCATACTAAGCAAAGCACATTAAGATCAAACTCTGAGTTAATGTCCTATTAGCTATAGACTATGGTCATGTAGAATAAAGTACTAAGTGCTCCATCATGACTAATAATCAGCCATTATGCTACTCATTAGCATGCTAATAAGCAACTTGTTAATGGTGAGTATTGTGACCTTCATTTAAAGTGTCACCAGATTTTTAATTTGCACTCATTCAGTGCATTATTTTGTCCCCGCAATATCAAATGCTAAATTGTAAAATCTTGTCTGAAATTAGATCTATTTTTAGAAGGAAGAAAGAGAGAAGTAAGCTGACAGACACAGGAGGCCTTCTACCCTCCAGTTTTTACCCAAAGATGTGCCTTTACAATCTGATTAAAAAAGTGCATTTAAAAATAACATCTTAATGAATAAAAACAACACAGAATGTAAAAGTTTGACAAACCTAAGCCCTTGACGAACTTCATGAGACACATGATGTAGTCAGTGGCAGCGTTGGCAAAAACCTGGATGTTGTCAGTGTTGATGAAAGCCTCGAAGACGTCGAACACTGGAGCCTGGGACTTCCCTGGAGGGGGAGGTGTGACAGAGGAATTTGGAGGAAGAGGAAAGGGGAAAGGACAGAATTAAGGAGAGAAATAAAGGAAGGACTCATTTGAATTGCTTTAGAAAAAGGTCATGTGAGAGTACCCATAGAGTAATCCCCCAGTAGGTATTCTTTGGTGTCGGTCTTGCTGCTGTGGACGGTCCTCAGAGCGCTGAACAGAGGCCTCCATCCTGACAGGATCTGAGGGGAACACATCTCCACCAGCTCGCCTATCGACGTTATTACCTGAAGAGAAACAAGCAGCGAAACATTTCTTGAACTATTCTGTAAAACAACACTGCTTTAAATGTCAAGCCACAGATCTGGTGATAAACTGATTGATGCAAAAGAATCGAATGGACAAACCTGATCCTGCACATCTTCATCACAGAGCTCCAGCTGCATGATGTGCTCAAAGGGCCTGAACAGCGCTTCGTTAAAGTGGAAGTGAGAAAGCTCCGCCCAGCTCGTCAGCACCTCTGTCAGAACATCGTGGATGAAGGAAACGGCCTTCTGGGAAACATGGCGCTCTTTGTGACATGCCGCCTGGAAGACAGAGATAGTTTGATTGTGAGTGCACTGAGCTGTAAGTACATTTCTATCATTGTCGCTGTTTAAGAGTTTATGCAAGGCGAAGTGGCAGTTCCTGATGTCCATGTTTTGTTCCCTCTTTATTTTTCAGAGTGATCACTTAAAGTTAATTGGACAAAATATTACTGTCCACAGAGTGAAGTTACCATGACAACAAGGAGGACAGAAGCTAAATAATGACATACTGAGAATAAGTTTTACCCTACTTTCCCACATGTGAATTTTAAAGATGTATTTTTGGGGCTTTTTTTGCCTTTATTCTAGAGATAGGACTGTGGAAAGAGTCAGAAACAGGGGAGAGAGAGAGAGAGAGAGAGAGAGAGAGTGGGGAACAACACGCATGAAAGGAGCAACAGGTCAGTTTAGAACCCGGGCCGTCGGCTCTCAAGGACTAAACCTCTGTACATGGGGCGTGCACACTAACCGCTGGGCTACCAGCTGCCCGTGAACACAAATGCACAAGCAAAAACATGAATGTCAACAACTGGTCAAGCTTTTCAACTTACTTTAGATGGTGATTTTAATGACCTAACAGCACACTCCGATACACCTTCACATGCGTATGTCAAGACGTAAAGTTGATCGTTTTCTAACTAAACAAGTTGATCTAAGCTACTTTTTGAATAATTGTAACATCATTAAAAAAGGCCTACAGATCTATGTTATTTTAGCCTCAATATGCAAATGATCCTTCCTAATGGAAGGTTTGAGAACATGTGTCTTATCCACTGAGTACGTAAAAACTTTACTGTGATAGTGCAACACATTATTTCTGTGTAAAGCAAGCTCAGGTCGACAAATGCTTGTTCATTTTTTACTATAGTTATTATTCTCAGGATATAAGCCCAACAGAAAAAGCTTAGCGTCGAGTAAACTTGATTATGAAAAGATATTCTTCACAGTAATTCTGACCTCTTCCCAAATGTATTTATTTTTTTTCTGTATCGCCAAATGAAAAGAAATAACATTCTTCTAGTTTCTGAACATATTGTGCAGAAGTCTGGCATGTTTTTGTTCTATCGATATAAATCTGCTGATGTCACAGAAGTCTGCATTAGCCATTTATGCGCTCATAGTATAAGACGTGTATTTACTTTGTAGGAGAAACTTTGTAGGAGAAACTCCACAAGATACTTTCCCATCTCCATCAGATGTTTCAGATTGAAAATGTTCCTTCAGATTATTCTCAGATTTTGAGTAAGAAGTCCGCAAGTTGTAGAATTCGGAAATCACCATTCTAGGACTGCCCTTCAACATCGTGTTTTTTCTAAAAGTGATAGTATTATATTCAGTGTATTATTTGGATTTACATTGTACCGGATTATGAGAGATCCAGATCATTTTACATCCAAGATTTTGAAAATGTCAGCCATTAGAAAAAGCTTCACTCTGTCTTTCAAAACAATGTTGAAGCGTCCTACCTCCACCAGATGAGGAGCCACCACGCTCCAGGCCCTCATCATGTGCAGCAGAGGTCGGTTCTTGTTCCTGACGATCCGCAGCATGGCCTCTCCCAGGCGGAAGAGATGGAGAGCGCTGCGGCGGTCCAGCGTCGACTTGGCCTCCCCTGAGGACGAAAAAAAAAAAAAAATGAATTTCTCCACGTCTTGATTTCATTTATATCCTGTTTCTTAAATGTGTGAGAAGGTTACTAGTTAACTGATTATTTTGTCTGTCTTATTTATGAGTAGACTGCCTTCCCTCCTTCATTCTAAGGTTATATATCATAGTTAATAGTTAATAACAAGTTTAAAATGATCCCAGTCAGGACCCTGTTCGAAGATATCCTACATGTTGATACCAAGAACAGAAAAAAATTGGCCATTCAGGATTTTTTTCATAGCCCCATATGAATCATTTTAGATGCTCCATATGTTACTGCAGATAGAGCCCAGGGAGAACCACAAAGTCACTGAGCACCCCAGGAGCCTGATCATGTAGCGTTCAAAAAATGAATTAGAATTAACCTCTTTAAAATAGTTTAGAAAATGGCAACAAGGGGGGGGATGTTCAAAATGTGCACCTGGCATTGCCAGCGAGTAGTCTCCGGTCTCAGTGACAGAGTCGAACAGCTGACACTGAGAAGCTCTCCTGAGCTGCTGCAGGAAGCCGACCAGACCCACCAGGTTCAGCTTGGTAGCTGCTTCTTCAAACAACCTGGAACACACACACGCACACACACAAATAAGTGTTTCATTAACCTCTTGTGACCTCAACTTTTGTGTTGTATCCTCTTTTACTTTCTCCTAGTTATTTAGGACCAGAACCAGATTGGTCTAAAAACAAAGCATCACCTGTGAACAGGAAGTGTTTAAAAAAATCCAACTGTCCCCTTTTGAGGACTTTTAAAAACATGATTTCGGATTCCCCCGGAGCATTCACACTTTGCATGTAAAACAACAGTAAAGTTCCAATGTCCTCATCCAGGACTTTGTAGCATTTAGCTGTTCCTAAAACATGCCCTGATAATATGGCTGCCATCTTGTTATTGCACCGATTTGTCACTCCCATGTGGTTTCAAAGACAAACAATGAACACATTCAGATGAGAGCAGCCCTGCGGGTGCGGCCCTGCCCAGAGGAGTCTTTACTATGTTCGGCCCTAATTTCAGCTTGTCAAATGTGTTCTGTCCATCTGTTCCAAAGGATCAGTGGGAACATTTTTTATTCACTTCTAAAAGCAGCCTAGATAACGAGTTATATAAGAGATGATCCATGATCCTTGGAATGAACACACACACTTATTATAAACCATGTGCCACAGTGTGTTAGTGTGTGTGTTTGTGAGTGTGCGTGTGCACTTTGTATTTCTGGTTGTGCGAGTGTTGACACATATATATATTTTCTGTCTCTCTCTCTCTCTCTCTCTCTCTCTCTCTCTCTCTCTCTCTCATCCAAAGCGCCTCCTGCCGGGCTGATCATGTTATACATTTATTAAGAGTCACTATTGTTAAGGCAACATGATAACAGCCAACAGATGTTTTATTAGGCAGCTTTCCTTCACCTTCTTGAGACTGTCCAGTCAGTCTTGATAGAAAACTAAATCAAAAGAAATCCCTCGATAATTACTTTCCACTATTTTCAGTTCTATGTAGGCCCCACCTTCATGAGCCAGGATGCATTTCATACCTACAGTAAAAGCAAATGAAAAGCACAAATGATAAAAGTAAACATGTGCATATTTATTTGGTACAAAATATTTTAAAGCTCAGAAAAATATTTAGATGAATATTTCCTTAAGTGTGTTTTTTCTTGTCAGGTTTGCTTTAGGTCTTGCGTTCTCTATACTCTGATTATAGTTTCCAACTCAAAAAATTAGATTTTCTTAAACTTTTAAAGTAGGATTCCCCTTTATAGTTCAGCTAAACTTCAATCTTATTCATAGATGTAAATAAAACATCTGTAATCTGTATTTTTTTTATTCAAGGTGAGTCCAATAATTGCTTTGTCTTCTTATTAACTGCTTTCAATGTTAGAAAACTGTCAAAACTCCAGGTGAAAGATTTGCTTCTTATCCCACCAAAGATCCCAAACTCAGATTCAAAACATATTTTTTACATTTAAAAAAAATTTAAATGTTTGCACTTTGGCTTTAATAAATACCATTTCCATCAATTTTCTAATTTTTATTTTATTTTGTAGATTTATTGTTTGGTCTTTTCATGCCTTTGTCAAGAGATAGGACAGCGGATAGAGTCAGTCACGGAGAGAGAGAGAGAGAGAGAGAGAGAGAGAGAGAGAGAGAGAGAGAGAGAGAGAGAGAGAGAGAGAGAGCAGGGAATGAAATGTGGAAAAGGAGCCACATTACGGATTCAAACCCTGGTCGCCTGCTTTGAATACTAAAGCCTGTACCGGGGACGCGCAAACTAACCACTAGCCCATTTAATAAATATTTTAGTCATGTATCATTTTTTATTCAGCTAATTATAATGTGTATTCAACAAAACGATATTAACACAGAAGAGTTCAGTTTCATAACGGTGTTGACAATAAGACTTTTTTGTTGAGCTGTAATTTAATAAATGATCTTTGATGTTCCATTATCATGATTAATGCATGATATCATTGTGATATTTATACAGTGTCATATTTAGCGACCCACCTGTCGGCCTGTGTTGACAACGTGCACACAGCCTTGGCAGCACTGGTCCCGGTCATCAGGCTGCCGGTCTTCAGGTCCAGACCTCGGCCTCCTCTGCTGCTCTCCCTCAGCAGCTCCTTGATGGACAGAGGCTGGATGACCGGCTGGCTCAGACCCAGCTCGGAGGCCTCCGGGCTGGGCTCACAGCTCAGCTCCAGTCCCAGATCTATGCCCGCTGCATGCTGGCTCTGCTGGGTGATGGTGGTCAGAGAGGACGACTGTGTGGAGCCGTCGCTGAAGTGGGTGTGCTCCAGTGAGCTGATGTACTCCGTTACCCTGAGGGGGGGCAGAATGATGGGGGGGATCAGGTGAGAGAATACAAAGGTGAAAAAACAGGGAAGGAAAAAAGAAAAATTAAAAAAATTAGACTATAACAAAAAAATAAATGTTTTTACCTAAGTCTAAACTGTATCTAAAGAATTCTGCCATTTTTTTCCGATTGTTCTCCAACAAGCTGACAACATTACAGATGGACTGATGCAAACATAGACCTTTTTGTTAAGGCTATTCTTAGACGGTCTGTACATCACTGTTTTCATACTAAGTGGACTCCATTGACAAAAACAGAATTGTCTCCTACCAAAACAAATTGATCATCTAGTGTACAACCCGACCATGACCTTGTCAGTTTGTTTGCGTTACTGTGTGACTTGGGTATTTCTAAGGGTAAGATCTGATCAAACAGACTACAACACAAAACAACAACAAATAACTCTCTGACCTGCTGGCTGAAACAATCTACTGAAGTGATTCTGAACTCATTTGTACCTTTTAGATATTCAGACTTCAAGAATACCTGAGGCTTTTGTTTAAAAATACCAGAATGACCCTTTATGGTCTCCATAGATGAACCATCATTTTATTTTTTATTTTTTTACTTTAATGGTCCTGTGACCTGAACCAAAACTGACATGACTTCCAAGTTTATGTATTTTTAAAGTCTAAAGGAAAATGTTGCTTCACTTAACAAATCAAAAGCAAGAGATTATAAACCTTTCAATCCTCCCTAGAATAAAAACCTAAATAGTTAGTTAATAAAACTTGGAAAGAGATGAAAATAAATGATACTATTGGCTAAATATTTTGTTGAGAAAAGTGATACAGTCTTGGAAAACCAAGGGCACCACACTGGCTGGCTTGATTGCATAGATTGAGAAATTATGGAACTACGGCCCGATTTATGGGAATAAGAGTGTGTGTACGTGTGTGTGTGTGTGTGTGTGTGTGTGTGTGTGTGTGTGTGTGTGTGTGTGTGTGTGTGTGTATGTGTGTATGTGTGCTTAAGTGTACGTGGGTGTACCTGAAGACATGTGGCCAGCAGTCGTGGTTGTGGCTGCCCATTTCAAGTCCAACATTCAGGATGGCGTCCATACACAACACATGGGCGGTGTGCAGGCGAACTCCGTGAGGACGACCAATCTGCTCCAGACGCTGCTCAACACGCTGTTTTACTACACACACACACACACACACACACACACACACACAAACAAAAAAAAAAGACACGCATCAGGGAATGTAGTTAGGGTACAAGTGACATTTAAAGATGTAAAACCTACAGTGATACACACAACACAAATAGCAGTACCAGTTGACACACACATTGTGCATTGGCCCAGAACAGACAACAACCAAAATGTCAAATAAAACTTTCATATTTAATAGCCATTATTTGTCAACCACAAAGAGGCAAACATGCTGAGGAACTCGAATCACTGTAACAGAGATAATAGTTTGATAAAAACTACATATTTCCACATGATGGCTTTGTTTGTTGATATATATATTGGGTCATTTGCAGTAGATTCTTTTTTAATCTCAATTTGTTGACTTGATATTTCAGGACGAACCTTAAAATTGAACTTCCTATCTACAGTATAACACCAGTGTTCTCAGTAAAGAGAGGATTTGATTTTGCTGTTGTTGTTTCCACAATTGACACTAGATGTCCTCACAGTAATCTTGTAGAACCAGAAATCAGAGTCTCTTCAGGTTTTACTTTTTAATACATCCATCTATTATCTATACTGCTTTTCTCCTTTGGGGTTTTTACAGGGGAATAAGTGTCTTATTAAAAATAAAACAAATCACAACTGTTTGGATAACAACGTAACAGAAAATTAACTCCAAGGTACCAACAAGAGGGTCCAAGTGGGTACTTTTCACAAATTAAAATGGTACATCCATTAAATATGATCAACGTATGTGTGGTGGTGACCATGTCAGTGAAGAGTCCGCCCTCTGTCTTGCAAATTTCAAGACTATCAAATGAATGGAATTATACATTTTTTGACAACCCTTCTTTGTTTAATGCTGATGTAGATAGTGTGTATTTATATCCCACTTTATATCCACATGCATGTGCATATGTTTATCAGCTACTAGTGAGTACCACATGTGCTTGTTTTGTCACTCAGGGCCGATGAAAGGTTACATTTGTATGAATATAATAAAAAGTCAATGAGCGTTTTTTTTTTCTTTCTCAGTACCTTGTGTGATGGCGTCTCCGGTCTCGCCCACTTCCTTCTCCTCCTTCTCCTCCTGCACACAGGAGGCGGCGGCCATCTGGGCTAAAGCCGATGCACAGTTTGCAGCCACACCTGATGGCCAAACACACACACACACACACAGTGTAAGGCGTAGTGTCTGTTATTCTCTAATCCAACAAAAATGTAACCTTGACTCTAAAAATGTGACATTAAACAGACTTCTATATTGTGACTCTGGGTATTTTTCTCCTTTGGGTGTTTTTCAAGATTTTAACTGGCAGTGAGAAAAAGAGCACCTTCCCTCCCTACATAGCGCCCTCGTTCCACAGCTGAGGTTACACACCATGTGTTCATTCATATTCATAGGTGTTTCCGTGCGGATAATTTCAATCAGGTTTCCTCCCCCTGATGGCCATGCCGGTAATTCTTACTTACCGATACTTTCAGATTTTAAATGAGTAGATAATAAAATGTATTTCCCCTGATACACTCTCAAAAAAGACCTTTTTTTAAAAACTTATTAACCCCCTACCTGATAACCTCAAGTTGAGCTGCTGAGAGCCCAAACAGTTGCAGGATGGTACGAAACATAAAGCTGTAATTTTAAAGTGTTTAAGTTGAATCCTGTGAAGCAGGCGGAAAATAAGAACAAACATTAGCTATCAGCAAACGCTTTCCTGCATTAACATATAATGACACAAACGTCTTCAACACATATGAATCTCATGAATTCTACAGAAATTACAACAACATTTTTTTATATCTTGGGTTGACTTGGAAAATGTTATAACCCCTCACACTGGGTCCATTTCTGTAGTGTGAGCACAGCCATGAGCAGCTGTACACATCAAAGGAGAACTACAAGATCACGTGTCTTTCTGAGGATGATTTCTTGTTCCTTTGGTGCCTGTCTTAACATAATGTTGATTAAGTGATGCAAAATATGATCAGGAGCAGTGCTGGACGAGGCGCTGGAAAGCTCGCTGACGTGGGATGCAGAGGCTTTGCAGGCTGAGCGTTGTGCAAGGTCCTTGCACTGCTTGGCATAACAGGAGCTGCCAAAAGCAGAGCCATCAAGACCACTAATGAGGCTGCAGAGAGGGCTTCTAGGTGGCTTTGGATCAAGATGTCCGACCTGTGGGCCAATGCTGCTGGGGCACAAGCTAGGGCCTGATCAACCCCGGCTGGGTCACCTGAGGGAGGGCGTCTGATGTTGTGAGACCCGAAACACCCGATGAACTCAGGATACATCACTGATGGTGTGTCCCAGCGCATCCTCGGATGTTTCTTCAAGTCTATATACTGTGTTTTATTTTGAAATTAACCAGATGCTCGCGTGCGTTTCCTCGCCTGACTTCCTGTCCGGGGTCAATCTATTATGTTCAGCTTGACGCGTACCACAGTGCGTAGCGCTGACGACCGCAGCACGCACAGACTAAGTGGAAATTGGTGATGGAAGCTGACAGCTTTATAGCACCAGTTTGGCCTCCATCTATCCAGCCCAGTTCACTTTAACAATAAGCAGCTTTTATATATTTTTTGAATTTTGAAGAATTCCATTAAGAGGTTTATGTTATCCCTTTGAGCTGTTTTGTATTGTAACACAGTATTTAGTCTATATCTACTCTTCATGTTGCTCTAACACTGATGTATGTTTGAGTTACTTGCACTAATAAAGTCGGTAGTTGTTCTACCCATTTGCATCCATCTAAATTTTAATTTTAAATTGTTAAACTATTTAACTATCAAATTACAGTTTGAGATTTGTATAGAAAAGACTCACTAAAAGACGAAATGATGCATCTTTCATTTCCACTCAGTTCTGTGATACATCACTTTGATTCAGTGGGTAGAGAGTATAATTGTATTGTATGTATTGTAATTAAAAAATGTTGAAGAGCACTAAAACAAATTAATACTAATTCTTGCATTAAGTCGTTTTTTTAAAAGCATTCTCGTGTTTGAGTGAGGAGGTCGTAAAAGTTTGATCCAAAGCTAAACTTCAGACGGGATACACGATGTGTTGAAGAGCTGACTGCTTGAATCTGCATCTCTTCTGAGTGAGAAGTGGCTTGATATACTCCAGGTGCCAAAATGTTAAAGTTGGTTAACTTGATGTAAAAGTAGGAAGAACTATGGGGCTCAGTCTCATAACATGTCCTGCACTACTCGACCCTCTACTCACTAGCTCATTTTGTTCATTCACCTACAGGAGAGGGTCTGTCATATGAAGGGTATGCTTCACATGTGAACAAAGACAATTTCTGAAGGCAAATCTGCCCTTGTGCTGACTTCTTATTCGTCTGCTTGCATACTTCAAATGAAATCATTGATTCTTGTTTTCTTTATGTTCTAGTTGCTTCTGATTATTGCATTGCTTGTAAGTACTAACAAGAGGGCATTATGCTGAAAAACACTTCAAGCCTCTTAATCAATATAGATTTGAATCTGTTCCAGCTCCAGCTGCAGCGTTGAGTATCTGACTCTGATCATTCTGTGTTGAAGGGAAGGAGGAACAGAGGATTCCCTGCAGGGATGAGTGATGTGTCTTAGTTTTCTTATTAACACAAACACATGGGGCTCCATGTTATACACACCCAAACTGCAGCTGAGCGCGGCGGCTTTCCGTAGCCCGTCTAAACTCAGACAGATGGTGTCTCTCTCCCTCTGACTCTGCTCTTTGACCCCCTCCGCTCCCAGGATGAAGGCCAGGCCCTTCGAGCTGCCCGCCATGCGGCCCGTTAGGGGAGTGGACAACACATCGATCAGGTTCTTCCACACGCCAGTGAGGATGAAACGAGAGAAAACTGCTCCTGAAAGACACAAATGGGTCATTAAAGTAGTGTCAAATAGGAGGAGAAATATGTATCTACACAGGGAAATGAACCAGTTACCCATGCTCCTGAACAACATACACACAGCCCAACAGTCCAAAGATTGTCAAAGAGGAAAAGTAGAATAAACTGGTATACAAGGGATAAAGTATTTTCAAACCTCGGCTCTTTTTTTTTATATATGTTGGAGTTATTTTGGAACACCGACCAGCTTCAAAACCCCTGGACTCCAATTACAAGAACAGCTATGTCACCTGGCAGAAAAGGGGAGTTGCTTGTCTACCGCTGCCTTTATTTTTTTTTTTTTACAACAAATTTAAAACACAAACAAAATCAGTGTTGGGGAGGTAGACCCTCAGCTACAATGACAAAAAAAAAAAGCTTTTTAAGTCATAGAAGTCTGGTGCAAAACTTATTGTACACACACAAACACACACACACAAGCACCTATGTGGGTGACTCAGCAGCAGTTACCATGGCGAATCTCCCCAGTTTGTTGTGCTCCTGGATGATGCAGAGGGAGAGCAGGTGGTCTCTGACTCATGTTTTCCATCTTTCCGCGTGTCTGCCCTTTCCTGCTCTTACCGGCTCTTTTTTAAAAAAAAATAACTTTTATAAGTCCTTTTGTGTTTCTTTCCACTCATATTTTTTCTCACTACTAGCCAAAAAATACAAGGTCGTAGCATTAGACCATGCAGCAGCGTTGTATGGGACGCTTCACCTTCAGCATTTTCCACTGATTTACGCTGCAGCCGTTCTGCAGCGGTTTCAGGGTGAGTGAACCCTATTTAGAAGGGTTTACCTCGGCTGATTTAGAGGCTCAGAGGGGAAAAAAAATAATATGCAATAAAACACAACGATACTCTCTGAGTCAATCTTTTTCACAGCTGAAGTTATACTAATGAATAATTCACTGAGAACCAATCAATCGGTCCATTCATCCATCATATCACTAGAGATACTTTGCTAATGAGCAGCTTACCTGCCATCCCAGTGTCACTGCCAGCTTTGTCACAGCTGAGTGGTGAGCGGCTGGACGCCCTCCTTATCAGCTGACCTCCGATCGCGCTGCTGCCCAGACCGTCGATATCTGAAGGACGAGGTGGGCACAAGTTAGGATAGAGGAGAAGAATGAGTAAATAAAAGCCAGGGGTAAAGCTGTTGAATATGATCATAATATGGGATGTCTGTGTTGGTCTTAGAATGTTTTTAGCTGGGTAAACGTTTGACAATACCTGATGGTATGAGTTTTTGTCATATTTTGGGAAAAAATAAAAAGGATTATCATGTTGTCACATTATTTAAGTCATTACTTGATTGTCTTTTGGGGCAGAAATGATGCAGACTGAAGAGCAAACTATTGTCTAAAGACTCTGACTCACTGAATTGGAGTGATGTTCCTACAGTCAGGGAAACATTTCAGCTGAATGATAATCCCAGAAACATTCATATGTAAATTCAGTGGAGATGATTTCGATGAATGAGTGTCCGTGTGCTTGAGTGTACCTGTTAGCATGGTGATCAGTGGAAGTGTGTGCTCCTCCGGTGAGCCCCAGTACCCCGCCTCGGCCAGCAGGTTGCGCTCCAACACTTGGTGGTAGAGCTCCTCGATCCAGGCCTGAGACAGAACCACGAGGACTCCGCTGCTTTGGATCAGACGCACAAACTCCTTCTGCAAAAGAAAAACAAACGTTAAATTCTTATGCATCACTCTACTGCATTATGTCTGAAAAAGCGACTAATTGTATTGAATTTCTCAACTATTTTAATCAGCAGAAATGGAAAAGGTATGCCAATCATACTCAAATAGAAACCACATCTGCCCCCCCTACAAACTCATCTTGTGGGGGAGGTCAGCACTCTGCTCACCAGGCTGAGGACGGGTGTGAGCGTTCGTCGTCTGTAGTAGTCGCAGCAGCAAAGTTTGAGATTGAGCAGCAGAGCGTAGTACGACACCAAGTAGAGTCCATCTGCGTTCATCAGAGACTGACAGCTCAGAGTGTCACCTGCCTCGAACCCCGGAGAGTGGATCCCGCCTGGAGAGAGACAATGAGAGATTTTGAAATGAAGGAACTGCCCTTTAAAAAGTAACTTTGGGTACCTTTAAACCTGGGCACTTAATTCAAATATTTAAGGGTTTAAATGACCCATGAGTACAGAAAGTTTGTGAACTGCTCTGGTGTAGATCACTGCTGCTGGCAGCCCAGAGGACTGGCCATTTATAAGTGGGGCAAATGTTCCAAACAGTACCGGTAACTCTACTTAAAGTGCTTATTTTTGTCAATGTAAGGAATATATATGTATTCTTAGTGTCCAACAACCTTATTAAAGGTTTCCTACAGTAATATAATAATCAGTAGCAGCTGGTTTAACGCTCTTTCAAAGCCAACAAACTCCATTGACCAAAAAAGTGACTCAACCTTGGGACACAGGAGTTGGTTGTCTATCTGCTGCCTCAATCTGTATGTCTGTTTGTGTTCAGACATGCAGTATTATGTTGGATCCAAAGTAACCATTTCAAATATCAAAGTCACACGTTTCTACAAACAAGCTAACCAACAGAGGCAAGAGAAAGTGACTGTTTGGAGAATAATTGTCACTAGAGTTACACCAGAGTTAGTAACCACTGTCAAATGTATCTGCTACTGTGAATGTGAGTGAGGGGAAAATGTCAACAAAGGCACTTCCAATCAGAATGTAGAATTGCTTTGACTTACACCAACCAGGAGTAACAAATGTAAAAAAAAAAAAAACATCAAACAAAAAGTCAATGTTATTCGTGCTGGTCCTGTTTGCTTTTGTAGCTCATATAGAGGTATCCGTTTTATTTCAGTATGTTGTATAATAAGTTAGGAACTCCTCACAGAAAGAGTATATCAATGTGGGATCTTCATTCAGGAAGGTAACGCTTATGTGATCTGAGAATGAGAAAATAATTGGGACACACAGAGAGGGTAATGGAGTGAGAGAAACAAAGAGAGAGACTAGAGAGGGAAAGAGTGGGAGGTAAAGTATAGACAATGAAGTAGTGATCGATGAAGGAAAGAAGTAAAAAAAGAAAAGACAGCGTGAGGAGGAAAGAGGGCTCAGAGGGGGGAAAGAGACTTTAAAACAGACAGGTAGAGGACACAGAGGTAAAGAGTGAGAAGGTGAGAGGAGCCGGAGAGAGATCATCTGTTCGCTGATGAAGTCGTGTGTTAGAATTAGAAAGTCACTCTGGAGATTCACAGCCTCCAACAGAAATTCATTAAGTCACTTAACCGCAGAGTTTAATTTGATTCGTAATTTTCTTCTGCAAAAAAAGAAGAAGAAAAAACCGGCTCACTGTTTTCACTGATGGATTATGGGTCGTGCCTCGGAGGCCAAACGTTTTATCAAACTGTTCCTGCTCAGCAGTGATGGAGTGAACATAGAGTACAGTACAAACACAGTCAGACTATGTTTCTTAAAATCTTGGAGCACTTACAATCAACCAGGGAAATACATCATATTAATGTTAAACATATGAATACAGAGTGAAGGGTAATATTAATCTCCGCCGTCTATAAAACCCACCATGTTCCTTACAAGGAAACATAAGATGCTAATGAGATGCTACTAAAGCTTATGGTGTGGGCTACACTTACATTTCTATTTTTAAAAGGCAACACTGAATCTGTGTCTTCTGTTATGCCATAAATACTACAATACCCATGAGCCCCAAGGCGATGACGTTTGGAGAAATCAGTCAGAAGTGTTGCATTTGTTCTCTTCTTCACAACTGGTCCAACAATTCTTTTTCTTTTGTTTAAGGTGCTATATAAAAGAAAATTATTATTGATGACGTAATAGACGTATAGTTATACATACATAATATCCACTACTTACTACATGTGTCTTTAAAAGCATTCATGGATCACCCTTGTCACCACATCCCTGATCTAGAAGTGAACAAGTTTAAACAGCGTATTGGTTTATCGAGTTTCTACAAAGTCATTTATCAACCTCCCCTCCCTCCCATCATCTCTTACCAGCCTGTAGGCCTGAGCAGAAGGTGGAGGAGAAGTTCTGCAGCGACTGGTCCACATCAGCGGCGGTGGCTAATCCCAGCAGCCGGGGCAGCAGCACCGTGAGTGACTGGAAGAACAGCCTCGCACTCTGCTGGTCGGCCTCCTGGTTGCGCAGCAGTTTGAGCGACAGGGCGGCGGTGCGCAGGGAGCGGTGACCCAGACAGTCGCGAGGGGTCTGCTGCTCCTCGTCAGCCAACGAAACGTTATCGGAGCCGATGTCAGACACGTCGGAGCGCCCCGAGTCTTTCTCAGCAGCCATGGAGTACTGGTCACACGAGTCGAATTCTGTCCGAGACAAGTCCTGCTCCTCCATACTGATGGACCAACATGAAAACAAGATTTCATTATATATACGTTTATAAACGTTTTTGATGACCATTTCAAAAACATTCTGAAAGAAATCAGACTGGTTTTCTACATTCAAGGCAGCAATTGGTCTGAGTTAGTGTTGGATATGAACTTACTTAAGAAATGTAAAGCTCTAACAGGTAAGTGAGATTGATGTTCTCATATAACATTTTAAAGTGTATCTTTTTTCCTGTGTTTATTACTTATGAACAGAGGGGACATGTTAGCATTGTATTTTAGAAGTATCATTTTTTCTTTGTTACTAAAGTTCCTAATTATGTATAGGTTTATTTTACCTGAGATTTTATGTATTAAAAAGGTGAGAAAAATGCAAGGTATAAAATAACAGTAAATCACAGAGTAGGAATATTTGATTAATGTGGTGAGAATAAGTAGTATAACTACAACTACAAACACCTGAGAAAAAAAAGTGTTTTTTCCCATCTCCAAACATTTTCTCTCTTGTTTTATCACTGACCAAACCGATCTGACTTTTTTGTTTTCAGTTGCCTAAAGTTCTTCTTTTCCCCCGCATGCCTGAATGCCATTTTGTCCTCGGTTATTCTACACACACAAAAATTGAAAAATGATTCAAGAAAAACGTTTGTACAGCAGGGGAGAAACCTCCCCCCCCCCCCAAAGAATAAAAGACCTTAGAAATATTTTGCCAGCAAATTAGGTTTTTTTGTTCTTCCGAAGTCACAAATGTGTGAGAAAACATTTAAAAACAGACTTTCTTTGAGCTGTGGTCTAAACTGAATTAAACATCAAAAACTAAAATCCAGAGTCCAAAAACCAAACCTGACAAACCTCTGTGTAGGAAAATCTAATTAAAAGAAAATACCACAAAATCACATCATGTTGCAACCCTATGACAGGGGAATCAAATGTGTAACAAATACATCTGTTAAGTCAGGCTTACTATAATATCTGTACATGGCTACTATTTAGTTCATTAAAGATGTTGCACATCTGCCACATCATCTTTTGGAAAACCTCTAGATGACACCAGGGTCAGAAAACCAGCTTGAAGTCGAGAACTTCAAAGGTTTCTATTCAGATTTGACACACCTGGACAAACACACACGCATACCTGAAGTTGCTCTCGCTGTATCGAGACCCTCCCCCGTGGTGAGACCTGGCCCTGGACTCCACAGACAGAAAGTTGGTGATGTCGGGGTAGACGAGAGCGTGACTGCGCTGCACCACATCTGGAGGAACCACACCTCCCCTCTCTCCTCCTCCACCAGCTCTCTGTTTCTCTCCTCTCCCCTCAACTTCCACTGCACCCACCACCTCCTCCATTTGGATCCCCTGACCCGGCTCCAGGCTCCGCTCGGGTCTGGTCCCCACGTGGCCGCCGCAGGACGAGGGTGAGGGGAGGTTTGTGTCTCCACACTCCTCAGGAGTGGTGTGACCCGGCCCCACCTCCGCGTCCAGGGTGGTTTGGCCTGTTTCTGTGGTGATGCTGATGCTGATGTCGGGGCTGCGCTCAGTGGCCTTGCTGGTTGCCATGTTGGAGGAAGAAGAGCTGGGGTCCCAGGGAGCCTGCTCCGAGGCGAGGATGTGTCTCTGCCACCTGAAGTCAGCCTCATTGATCTCCATGGACTCCCGCGTGGACTCTGTTCCATCTTTTAGGTCCTCCAGCCGTTTGAGGAGAAGCCGAGCCTGAAACACAAACATTAACTTAAAAATAAGCTTATATTGCATCTGTCAATTCCGAAGTTATTTTATTGAGTGCAAAACTGAAACACTGAGGTGACCCTCCTAACGCTATACTTTCATAGTAGAATACCTGCTCAGGCTGGATGCCGCGTCCCTGGGACAGTTCATCCAGCGCCCCGAGGAGAGCACAGGCACAGGAGACGGAGGAGTAACACGCCTCTATGCCTCCCTTCATACAGGCCTCTGTCATCCCATCCATCACTCTTAAGACGTCAACAGAAACACCAAATCAAACATTTTATGCTTAAGTGATGAACAGAAAGTACAGGAAAATTTTAAGACAGCAAAAGACAATGTATTATTTCAGCAGATTTAAACATGTGAGAGCATATGCTAACTTTATGAAATCATGTATTTCCCGCTCTTTCTTTACTTTCCCGAAAAACTCTGTCTAAAAGGCAAAAGAGAGAAGAGGGACTCACAGTTTGAGAAGGTCAAGGTGGGATTTCCTCTTTGAGAAGGAGCGCTTCCTGGTTTCAGGCTCAGCCACACATGGACCGGCCAGGTCGTACAGCCGCTGAGGGCTGCCCAGAATCTAATAAACACACACAGAAAACCATTCATTCATTCCACGTTCATGTGTTGTCTTCTTTCTACCATTTCTAGACAGATCCTTCGAACGCCTCCCTGTTGCTCTTGTTTCTTACTTGAGCGACAGGCTGTAACATGGTGTGCATCAGCTTAGAACAGTGAGCACACATTTTCAACATAACTACTTCTTAGGTGTCCAATTATCTGGAGCCAATTGAAAACCTGAAGCCAGAAATAATTGGGTATTCAACCAGACAATGTTTTAATCATTAATACCTCACACTGTATACTTCATTGAAATGGAAAGAAATCAATGGCTTTATGAAGGAAATCAATCGACATGAAAGTAAATGTTTGTGAGATGTTGAGCAATGATTTCTTGTGCTTCTACCTCCTTCATGATGCGGATGGCCTCGGTGCGGTGCTGAGGAGGCGGGTACAGCAGGATCCTGTGGTAGAGCGACTGCAGCACTGGTTTCATCGACTCCACGCAGCTCACGAGACGAACAAGCTCGGCGGCGATGTAACACACAGTCCGCACTACAGGCGCAATCCTGGCAGGGGCGCTAGAGGAGCAGCCTGACCCTCTGCCTTGATCAGATACCCCTCCACTGGAGGAGTCCAGCTCATGGCTGATCCCTGGCAGAAGAAAACAAGGACCAAAATTGAAGCTGCAGATCTGAAACTGTGTAAAAAAAAAAAGTGTAACTGTCACACTTTCCACCAGAAGAAAGTTACAAATAAATCCCACCTGAATCAACTGCCCCTATCATAATCTGTTCTCTGATAGAAGAAGTTCCCTCTACAGAGATTTTGACCATTTAGAAGACGACAATATTGTGAAATGCAACGTGGTCTTTGTTTTAAAGATGCAGATTTGTTGAGGGAAAGAAAAATGGACACATACTGTAAACCCTGTGAATGATTGAATCCCCACTTAGATGGATCTTTTTCAAAAGCTTTTGCAAGAATTTTAACATTGGGCCCATTACCTCCTTGAAATGTAGCTGTCAACTTGGATAACAGGCTGGCCAATCAGCACCACTACAGCACAAGCATTGACCTCATTTAGAACAGAGGATGAGTGGAAGAGTCTTATAACATTTGACAGCTGATTTTACTGTGATTGCCATCAACTGATTAGCTGCCAAAGGTTATTTTGTCCAGAACAAAAACAGAATCCTCATAATCCTTTCAATTGACTCAAAGTAGCCCTTGGATTATTCTGTAAAAAAAAAAAAAGGCTATCTATGCAGATGTCTCTGGTAAATACAGTTACCTAGACTGAGTCTGTCTGAGCGGCGTTCTCTGTCTGGCGTCCCCATGTAGCCGTGGTTGGAAGCGATGGTTTTGTCATTGACAGGATTTCCCATGATTGCAACAAGGGATGGACACAGCTGCTTCCTGGAAGGAGGAATATTATTGTTCTCTTATCTCTTATTAGAATACAGTTACTCAAAATGAAGTGAGAAGACTTCTTTGAAGAAAAAACTGAGAACAACAAAAAACCTCGCCATTAATTAATATACAGTATATTGCATATTGTGATTAACTGAAAAGCATCAAGATCCTTTTTTTTTTTTTTTTGTTTGCAGAAAAAAACAACAACTTCCAAATGATTCTTTATTGGCAACCTCACAGTGATCAGAATTGTTTCATCTTTTAGTCGTGAGCCACAGCTGTTGCTTTATTTATTGTTGGCAGCATGTGTAGGATTAAAGCCATCTAATATCGCTTACCATACAAGGTCTGTAAAACCTCTGGACAGGTGCATTGTGGGAGGACAGCTGCTGAGCATGGAGAGGATGCACTCCAAGTAGAGGAGTTGTAGGAGCTGGTTTCCACTGGAAAATACAAAGACAGTGTCTGTAGAGTTAGTCATAATGTAGAGTATGTCAAGTTCAATAAAATCATTCTGTTTATACACACATGGTTCAGAAAACCTCAGAAAAGAAAAGTAACATATTAATAAGTGCAATTACACAACAGTTGCAACCATGTTTAAGCATTTATCGTATGTGTGTATTTCCACAAAGTTTGGATTTTAAAGTGATTCTGCAAAAGTTTATATTTTACTAATATGCTAAGGTTTATACTCTGTAATTCATTAAACCCTTGTCTCTGTCAGTTGATTTCACACAATGGACTTTATGCAGTATTAAATAGTATAATACTGTTTATTATACAGTAACTGAATCCTGAGGAGAGAAAGAAGGAGGCCAGGAAAAACATTTATGAAGAGCTGAGAGCCATGGAGATGGAGCGCACAGAAAGAGTTGCTCAAGAGGCCGTGGAGAAGCTCGAGATGGAGAATGAGGAGAAAGAAAAAGTGTACGAAATTACAGTGAGGATGAAAGAGAGAAGTATGAGGAGGAGAGGAGGATGCAAGAGGCCAAACAGAATGATGAGGAGGAGAGGACGGTCAATGAACTTAAGGCACTGCAAAAAGCAGAGAAGCTTCAGTTGAATAAGGTCATACAGGGGGATGAAGAGGAGGAGGGCAAAAGGCCTAAGTACACCATAAAAGCTCTGAAAGAGGAGCAGCAGAGAGGAGGCTGGGCTCTGTCCCCTGTAGAGAGTAGGAGACAATGCTGGCTGTGATCTCCAGACCTCTGAGCTTGAAGCAAAACAGCATCAGGGTAGAAAGAAACCCCTGATAAGTAAGTGGGTTGGAAAGAAAAGCCCCACCCTAACAACTCCAGCTATCTCCTCTTTGCTGCGAAGGCTGCACCAAAGTCTGAGTGTTGATTTGTTTTCATCATACTGTATTTAAAACTTAACCTTCTGAGCCCTAGCATGTTATACTGAAACTTTTTTAATCATGTCAATCTTTATTATTATCAAAGGGTTTCCTGAGACTCATTAATTTCTTGTCACTTTAAAGAACCAGTGTTTCTTTCATTACTTAACTCTTCTATTTTTATTTTGTATATTTCTCGTGTATGTTACTTAAACTATGTTTGCCTAATATTTCTTTAGACAAACCAGAACCTCTTAAACCAGGATAACAGAGAGAGGCAGGATGAGAAAAGAAAGTGAGTATGCGCAATAAAACTGTGGTCGAAAAAAAAAAAATTGAAGTTCGATAGATTTCTGTGAAAAGGTGGTAAGCTGAGCCTATATACTGAAATGATATACTGAATGTCCAAATGGTAAAAATGTAAGAGTCTACAGATATGCTGGCTGCTCTGACGCTTCATTCAGAAAGCAAAGCTTCAGAGTCAGCATCGACAACAAAAATGGGTGACTTCACAGTGACTAGGTCTACCTTACATAATTAAATGATTTGCTTTACATCCACTATTGGCATTGAAACTACAGGTGTATGTTAACATTCTTCACATCCAATGTGCTCAGCCAATGTGGAATGAGCAAGATGAGACACAAAGCACAGAGTTGGAACAAAGCCTTTCTTCATTTAAAGAGAAAATGAACCAACACCAAAGAATATACACGACAAACAGTCAGAGTTCAGTGATCATTGTTGCTGAAGTAAAACAGAACTGACTGCTAACTAATTGTTTTAAGCATTTGTGCGCCAAAAATTCCAGTTCTAATCAATCTCCCGTGCGGTTACTGATATTTGGGATCTGTGACACTACTGCAAACCTTGCTGATTCAGGGACGAGTGGCAAGCTGAATTATCACCGAAATATTTCAACAACAACACAAACAGAAAAATATAACATCATGTGAAGAGAAACAGCAGTGTTACCTGTCTACAGACTCCAACTTTTCACAGAAAACTGACAGAACGGTAACCACATCTTCACACAGGGCCTGGCTGGTTGGAGAAATATCTGCAAACACATACACAAAGGCACACACACACACACACACACACACACACACACACACACACACACACACACACACACACACACACACACACACACACACACACACACACACACACACACACACACACACACACACACACACACACACACACACACACACACACACACACACACACACACACACACACACACACACACACACACACACACACACACACACACACACACACACACACACACACACACACACACACACACACACACACACACACACACACACACACACACACACACACACACACACACACACACACACACACACACACACACACACACACACACACACACACACACACACACACACACACACACACACACACACACACACACACACACACACACACACACACACACACACACACACACACACACACACACACACACACACACACACACACGGTTAATTCATGGACTTATTTTGATCTTTATTCAATATGTACATGAAGTGATAAAAACATCATTACTCCCCCCCCCCCTTACCTCCCTCTTTATCTCGCTTACCTCCTGATAAATAAAATAAATCAATACCTTCTCCATAAACCTGTTTGCTCTCTGCCTGCATAGTCATCCATCTTACCCGTCTTATGTGAGTGTGTTAGTGTGTGATTGGATCGTATTATAAGAAGCCCCGACATTCTCTCTGTAAAGGTGTGTCTGAGGACTGGTGATTACAGTTTGGTAATAACAGCAACAGAACAGTTTGTACTCCACAATAAAAATAACTAAAAGTGCTCCATGTTGTCAAAATCTTATGAAACAAAATCATGCAGGCAGCTGCTAAGAAGACAGTTTATAAAGTAAAAGGATGTAAACACATCTTCAGATTTTGAATGAAACAAATTCAACATTTGTTGTCAACAATTATGATGAATCCGTCTGTATCACTTCTTGGGTTAGGTTGTTCAGATTTGATTGATTTGAGGCAAAATGACCAAAGCAAGCACTGGTGGATTTAAAAAAATTTTTTTCACAGAGCTCAGTGGTGTAATAGTCATTATTACACACAGTGAATAACATAAAAAACATACTTGGCTATTAACAGATTAGAACGAGTCAGACAAAGAATACAAAGTCTACGCTGATTAGGGCTGACAAAGGAAAAAACCATGTTGTTATCTGAGTGGAAATGCTTTAGAATCACTCATTGTCAGGATGTTTTAGCATTTGGAAATGCACTTAGATGGTCTCAGCTGTAGATAAGACAAGAAAATATGCAGAACCCCCCCCCCCTTCCTGAAAGAGTGGGCCTGTTAAACCAGAGTGTGATTGCTTTCCAAATCCACTCCTTCAAATCTTCAAGGTTTGATTAAGTATGAATTTAAAATATAAAAACTTGAGGATTTTGATGCTAGCTGCGAATAACAAAGACAATCGAACCATTCCCTTAAAAATTAAGATAAGAAATTATGTTAACCACTTATTTAGGTACACCCGTGCAGTCTGATGCAAAGTGATACATTTTATGATTTGTGTGTAATGTTGCAATGTCTGTTAGTCTGTCCTTACTGTGCTGTTCTTTCTGTTTTTAACTATTGTACAGTGTCTTTGAGTTTTTTAAAAGCGCTTATAAATAAAATGTATTATTATTATTACATCAATCAAGTCCACATGATTCCTATGATGCTCAGTTTTGTAACAGAGGTGTTTAGTTAGGTAGATTCTGCTGTTAGTTAGTGAGGTAGCCCCCAACACTGCAACACAATGTGAAATCACAGACTGGGGCACCAATATTAGGCCTTTGAGATATCATTATAACAGTACAAGGGGTGGTATGACGGCACAGTTTCGCTACTGTGCTGTAGTGGAATCGTGATGTAAAAAAGGCTCATGTAATAGAGGTAATTAAAGCCCTGAAGTAGATTGAGGAGAGCATCGGAGGTGAATGATAGTACTCGTATTGATTTACCTCTTCTGTGCAGGGGTGGTGCAATCACCTCGTCTCCATCAGCACCCTGTGGAGGAGAACACAGGAAGAGGCATGTTAACTGTGTCAACTAGACATTCTGTGTGTGTGTGTGTGTGTGTGTGTGTGTGTGTGTGTGTGTGTGTGTGTGTGTGTGTGTGTGTGTGTGTGTGTGTGTGTGTGTGTGTGTGTGTTAGTGCATACTAGAGGTAACTAGAAAGATAACCTCTTGTCTGTGTCGCAGCTGTAGTGTCAGGTCTCCCAGTATTTGGCTCAACGTGGCTCTGACTGCCGTGTTGATGCTGCGCTGGTGACAGCTGGACACATAGGTCTCGATGCACACCTACATGAACACACAAACACACAAACATCTGTCAGTCCGCTATCTCTCCTGTGTCTGAGTCACTAAAAACAGACAACCCATGACGCACTAGGAGCATCACACACACACACAGACACCAAACTGTCAGGGAGACTTATTGGAGGTTTCCATGACGTCACAAGTTACCCCGGTAACCAATGTTTACGGTGACCAAAGGACAGAAAGGGGGTAGGGTGGTTTATATCAACACACACACACACACACACACACACACACACACACACACACACACACACACACACACACACACACACACACACACACACACACACACACACACACACACACACACACACACACACACACACACACACACACACACACACACACACACACACACACACACACACACACACACACACACACACACACACACACACACACACACACACACACACACACACACACACACACACACACACACTCTACTGTTATTATTAAGGCTAAATGATCAAAACAATCAACAATAAATATATAAAATTTTCTTAATTTCAAAAAAATAAAAAACAAGACATCACAGTTCTAATGATTGGTTCACAGAGAAAAGAGGTAGGAGGCTGAGAGGTAAGAGACCTACGTATACATCTTCTAACAAAGACCATCTCTGTTAATTACATCCAGAGTTAAAGTCTCAGCAGCCTCAGGGATGGTTTCCACCACCTGTGATGAATCAATAAAAGATCAATACATCCTGCCTCATTATGCCATCCAGCTGAAATCAAGTCTATGTATCAGATGGCAACACTGTAAGAGGCTTCATCAAGCCTCAGCTAAATTTAGAGTTGCCCAACTTGCATTCAATCCATGTCAGATTATTTGTGTGCATTTTATTGCTGCATTTTATTTAGCTTGTGATGAGAAATAATACTGGATATTTTTAAAGCTAAGAAATATAACATTGTGTAAAGGTTCACTTGAGTGAAGGTGCAGAGGAAGTGATCATAGATATTCTGACTGAAAAGGGACAGATAGTCTAGTTCGTTAATAAAGTTCTTGTTCCTGGTGTCTCACTGCCAAACACTTAATTCGACTGCCATGTAGTCCCTGGGCACAAATACAATAAGAGCCGATGAGGAACAACATGTCTGCTGTTACTTCCTTTGCCTAAAGGTGGCAACAATGTCACATATAGGTTTGCATTTAGGTTTACCTAATCACAGTCAAGACGCTCACGTGTTAATATAAAAAGGCTCAGTAATTATTTTGCCAACCTGCACATCGAGATCTTATGTTATTCTCAAACACTACAATGTGACAGCCTTTGGGAGCGATTTAGGGTTCACTATCTTTTCCAAGCACATTTGGACATGTGGACTGGAGGAGCCACAAATAACCAAACCTGCAATTAGCAGACGACCAGCAGTGCTGCTACCAGACACTCTCTCCATTTGGAACCATTTCACATTGGATCTAACAAAGGATTGAGATCAGTTTATTATGCTTAAGGCTTAGAGACAGTCTCAGTCTCAGGCGACAGTAAATGTCTCCCAGGGTTCAAATCACTTTTAATGTAACCAATACGATGGTGTTATAGAGATGACATATAAATCTTCCTGCTCCCTGTGGATGAAACTGAACAATCCCCCCTCAGTGCTGCCAAACCCTGCATTAAGAAGCCGAACTGGGCCTCACTGTATGGGATGTTACACTTAATGGAGTGTTGTTGACAGCCTCTCAAGCCGCCCTGAGTTACGACCCGACGCGAACACCACCCACATGCACACCAGATGGCCGGCCCTGGCAGCACAGAGCCCATTAACACAACATGTTGACCAGGTTTTTATGAGCTGTTAATGGACGTCAGACATCACCTGGGTGCAGGAGCTGCTGATGCTGATGCTGGTGCTGAGGGAATCTAGTTCATTGAGAAACACTCGCACCCAAACAGAACCCTGCAAAATGACTTTACGTTTGGAGACACAAGGGTTGGTGCTCCCTGAGAGGGTGAATCGGAATAACCTAACTCATCCCACATAGGGGCTGTGGCAAGTCCAAAGGAGGCTGTAGTCAGTTGAATTCAAATGTGTTCCAGTCTCTCTTTTTTGTGTTTCTCATGTTAATTCAGTTGCTTTTACTTAACTTACTCCGTTGTTTATGTTTAAGAGGCAAAGAGATAAATACATGTAGAGTAGCTGGAATGGCACATAATATATATATATATATATATGTATATATGTACTGAAAAAATGAATTAGTGATGGAGAACATTGTGCTGCAGGATTGATTTCAAGTCTCTACAGATAATAATCAAATCAGTTTCAATGACTCAGGGTCAGCTTGGTGATTTAAAGGAGAAATATGTAACTCTGACACCTAGCGTTTAAAATGGGTACTGCAGTCCAAATTCTAAATATTGGAGAGAGCTCTCTCCATCTGCTCCCTAATGACACTGAAGCTTCAGTGTTTAGCCAGCTCTGCATCGGTCTTGAAACCATTCTGCGTTCTAACCTCTCTCCATTTTTTCAAAAGCATCTCCAATATTTATACTAGTTTTACCACGTTTCTGGTCGTGGAGCTTATTAGCAAAATGCCAGTGCTTTTTAGTTTGGGTAGAATCAGTTACATCTGAACCATTTCTCTTTTGCCCGATTCCATCGCTGAAACACCTGTTGCTTTTACCATTTGCCTGCTAAACCTAGAGGTGTCCACAATGGCCATGTGGGGGTGCCTTAAAACCGCCTTCCTTCTCTGGTCAAAACAAAAACAGACTTTTTGTCACCAGTATCAAACTTAGAAGGAGGACATACCCATTAAAGTCTGGGGTAATGCTTTAAGGCGGTGCACAGCCTCAAGAAGCCCTCTAAAATCCAGACAGCACCTCAACACAACGGAGGAATATCACCTGCAGATTATCTGGCTTTACAATTTAAACTGGTATTTGACTGAAAAGGTGACTGAAACAAATATTGTCCTTTCACAGTCTTGAACATTTATGTTGGTTGCTTGTATAAAGTTATTGTGCAAAGAAACAATGTGATGTGCAGTAATCCATGGGGGTCTGTGCACCCTGTTGGACTTGATTAAAGGCTATATTAAGCCTTCTCACTGATAAATCTTTGAATGCAATCTTATTTTTTTTACTTGATATACGGTCTATCATATATATTTATAGTTTTATATCTAAAACTATAACTTATTTAAGTTATATTCTTGGTCCTTTTTGCCTTTATTGGACAGAGCAGCTGAACAGAGACAGGAAATGCTGGGAAGACAAAGTGGGGGCTGACCTGCAGCAAAGGGCCCTGGTTGGATTTGAACGCATGGCCGCTGCGACGAGGACCATAGCCTATGTACATAGGACGCGCATAATAACCACTAGGCTATCCGGCACCCCGACATTAATGTATCTCAGCAAATCCATATACAGTATAATGGACACCTAAAAACCCTGACAATATTTGTGCAACCATGTACAAAAATGGATTGGAATGATGGTTCTTATGATGGCTGGGTTTTTTATTGTATGGTTTTCTTTTGTTGTTGGTTTCTTGTGTTGTCTTGGTTACTTTAGTTTTGTTTGTGGTCTCTTATGTTTGGGCTCTTGTGCTTTGTTTTAAGTGTGCTAAATAAATAGAGTTATTATTATTATTGTTATTATTATTATTATGTAGGTCCAGCTAATATCTCCCTTCATCACAGAAGTTTATGTTTTTCTTGTCATTTCAAAATCATCTTCACTGCGTGTGTTAATGCAGAACCACTCCTCTCTACGTTGTAAATAATGAATGAGATAACAGCATGAGACAAGGCCTTTTGTGATGAGCAGGGTAGAAGCGAGGCTCCACATGTTAAAATAGATTCTGCCTATGTAGTAATATGTAGTGCATGCTAAGCTTACAGTTCAAAAAAGCTGTTTGTCATTAGCATGGTCTTCAATAGTCAAATCAATCCTGTCACCATGACAACAGCTTTGACTTTGCTTTATCATGAGATAAAACAACACAAAGAAGAAACAACAAAAGCTGGAGTTAAAACACAAGCATGAGAGTTAAACGTTGACTTACATTATCAGTGAAATTCTTCCAGAGTTCTCAGTCAGTAGAAAGTAAAGACATCCCCTCATTCGCATTGTAATCAGGAAGTTGGTTATTTTGCCAAAAAAAAAACTGTCACATTCATCATGAAACAATGGGAGAGCAGATTTGGCACAACCTCTTAGCCACATCTTAGATTCATTTTCAAACTGCAGCTGTCAGTACCGTTCCCAGGAGCAAATGGGATTGAAAATATTCATTTATGCAAATTGCTGACCAAAACCTTCCTGTCCCTGTTTGATGCTGTATGTAAAATCTAGAATAAATGATGATGAAGCACATTAGTATCAAACAGACTCAGGCCATCCTACCTCAGCAATCCTCAGAATGGAGTCTCCGTTAATGTCAAAGTTTGGTGAATATGTGATACACAGCAGGACCTGCACACAGGAGAAACAAACACAGTGCTTGACTCAAAGAAAATCACTAAAGTGGTGATGTAACTTCAACACAACAATGGGCTCTGTCCAGATATTAAGGAATATGAATCCATTTTTGAGGGCAAAAACAGCTTGTATATTCCCAGGCATTACCTTCATGACCTCCACCTGCAGGTCTTCATGGAGGGATGGGGTTATTCTAATGGCTTCCAACATCTGACTGAGCAGCTGCTTCTCCAGGACCTCCACCTCCATGCTGACTCCACCCACAAACCTGTCCTCACACAGGAGCTTCTGATTGGAGACAGGAGCAAAGGGAAAAGAGCTTCAACTAGCAGACCAATGGTTTTAAAACATCATGTATTTAAATAACACCCTCACTGGATATATAATTTCTTCAAATAACATGAGACAACAGATAAAACCCTTACGGAGGAATTTGCAACGCTATTGAAGGAAAGGGGGTTTGCACAACAGCAAAATGCTAAATGTAATATGAGTAAAAGAAAATTAACCGAACCAAATGAACCAAAAGTTACAAAAAAGTTACCATGTTGCAGAATATTGTAACTTGATGCTAGTCCTAACATTTTTTATATTTTATTTAACTATCGTCAGTGTTTAAAACAAGCCTGGCTGTATGACACTTCTGATGTTCTTGGGTTTAAAGCTGTGCTGTAGTGGAAATTGAACGCTTATCCTGAATTCTATGATATAAGTGACAGTAAAGCATGCAAACTGACTCATTACTTTCACTAACAACACCTTATTTACCTGAATAAGCCCCATCAAGCCACTAGAAGTGAGGTTATAGATATATTCAGTTGAAAAAGGCAGAATTCCACTTTTTAAAATGTTGACAAAAATGTGGGTTGTTTTTTTTTGTTTTCTTTTAATAAAAGAAGAATGGTGTTGCACTTAACTGACTTTGTGTAAAATACATTTTTTAAGAAAGAAGAACAACATGAAAAGGATTGAATTGGCTTGTTGGGGTAGAAAAGTAATCTCTACTGAAATGCATACCTGCATGCCAGTAAGAGCCGCCTGTCCCAGTTTGGTGTTTTTAGACTCGAGAGCCATCTGTAGAGGCAGCAGACAGCGCTCTCTGGAAAAAGAGACACAAACATGTTATTTACAACCAATCACAAACACTTCCTCTGTTCTCGTCCTCCTTCTCTGAGACTCTTTCTTCTTTGTATTGTTTTCATTGTTTTATTGTTGTTCTTTATTAAGCTTCTCTCAGAAAAACTCTAAATAAGTCTAAAGTGTTATCGTTATTATTATTAAAATAACTATGCTCATTTTGCTGTCCATGACTGTATGATGGGTAAATATACAGATTATCTATCCCAACAATATCAATGCTGAAAGTTATGCAGAATTTAGTGGTAGGGCAAATGCTGCTAGCTGTCTGTCAGGTGCTAACTCAGAGAGTTGGTGGTGCTTGTTGAGTGTTAAACATTCACTTAGATTTGGTACCAAGTGCATGGAGGTCAGGATTGTTTCGGTTGTTCCCCATAGAGAAGACCAAAAAGACCGAGGGTACATTTCATGCCTCAATGCATCCCACACTTGTGTACTTCACTGGTGTCACCGTCCCTCCCACCACAGATGCAGATGCAGAATATGTAGAAGTGCAGAAGTGAAAGAGAGAGAGGGGACAAGGAAATACCTTCACGGGTAGCAACATCTGTGACTTCAGTCGGCTTTAACAGATGTTTGTGTCAGCACTAAAGGGAAGTGTAACTGTAATAATTCTTATGAAATAAACTGAATACAGTCTCTGTTTTTTATTAAACGCTATTGATTTTGATACGTTTCACTAAGGAGCGATCTGCTGCAGCATCCAATCAATGAGTCATCCAAAACGGGGGCGTGTCTGTTTGAAAAAAGCCCTCTGTGAAGTCTGCTCTCGTATTTCCTCGCTTCCCGTTCCTCTCTCCTCTGAGCATCATCAAGGGCTTTGGAACGATCATTAAGACAGGGGGGGTCCAGAACTACATCCGGGTTCGGCAGAGGATCGATGAAACGGGATTTAAGAGACATGAGATGCACCTCGAGACATCAGACTCATTCATTTAGGTCATTTATGGCTCCAAATAAAACAAGATGGTGGGGGCCATAATGTCATGTAATGGGTGAGGTAACTTCTTGTGGGTGATTCTCAGGGAGACACTCCGGGGCCAATTTCTGTCTTTAATCATGCCTCCTATGATTCCCCACTAGCCTTTACGTCATCTTTTGTTATTGTAGTTGATTGAGAGCCCCCTGGTGGTGGAATCTACATATTGTATCTTTAAATCGGCTTCAAGTCTGATATAAATCAGTGAGAAACTGCTCGTTTTTGTCAGTACGGCACACTTCAGACTATTATCACTAATATTGAAAAAAGTTAAAGCAGCGATGTGAGTGGTTGTTTGATCAATCTAAGAGTTGCAGGAAAAAAGCAGCCAGACGGACTGTATGCGGCTGAGTCTGCCTTGACCGACACAGATGCAGAGAAATGTCTTTGCTGACCGCAGTGAGACTGGAGATGCAGTCACGCAGTCTATGTCTTCAGGAGGCAAGTGCCAAGCAGGGGCCAGGAACCAGCGATAACAAGCTCACGCCATGTCGGACTTTTAGACATTCAATTCCACAGGAACAAAAAAGTAATGTGTGCACAACGTTCACCCACTGCCATAAAAAAAGATGCAATGAAAAGCATAAAGGTGTGCTCTGTTGTCTTTAATTCTCTATAATCTGCTTTTTATTCTACACCGTCATTGTTGATTTCTTGCAGTATCCTTGAGATACTGTACAACACTCACATTACCCGGTCAGCTAAGAACCATCTATAAATGGATTCATAACAATAAAAATAACTAGTTAAAAATAGAAGTTTCAGAATCTACTTCCCTTTTTTTTTTCCAAACACTACAGAAGCAGTTACATAACCCAGCAACTGTGTTTGAATCACAGAGCAATTTTCTTTCTTTCCACTTCGTCTTCACTCTTTTCTTTGTCTAGAAGGCAGAGTCAGCGAGCTCTGCTGCTGTGGGCAGGCTACTGGGCTTCATCTCTGAGCTGTCATAAATCCACCGGTTGAGTGGGCCTGCGAGTACTCCACAGCACGGCTCCAAAACCAAGCATTTCCCTACAGTCGTGACACTATTCACGAGCAAGTAGAGTGCAAGGAATGAAAGGTCACACACAAATATCACCGTTCAAGTAGACTGTCAAGAATCTTGAAGTGAACTGCAAAGCAAAACCCACTAAAATGTCCTAAAACCCTTGGCTCACTGACGGAGAACCGTGGCACTACATTACAAGGACATTATCATCAATAATTAATCCAACAATCTCTAACAAAACAATAGAGGTTATTGAGTGAATAATTCATGGCTAGATTAGCTGAATCCAGAACTTCTACCATTCAACAGCCAGCAGCAGCAGCAGCAGCAGCAGCAGCAGCAGCTCTCCATTCAACTCAGGAATCAGAGATAGCATTAATGCTCACATGAGAATGATATTACTTCATTGTATTTCATTCTGTGTTTCTGCTTTAAAAAAAAACAATCAGACAGGTGTTTTAGTATGAAATATACTGGATAATAAAGTTTGGACACACAGCTAGACCTACATTTTTTTAAGCTGCAGTCACTGTGAACAGCTCTGAATATTTTGTAAATGTTCCGTTTGATTTTGTCGTTATAATTCGACAGACATGACTGGCATACAAAGGGCTAAATTTAACAACACCTCCAAACTAATTTCATGATGTGATCAAAATGAAACCCTATTAGGGGTTATGTTGTTTTTCTGTATAGCACCAAGAGTTTTACAGTCAGTTATACACTGCAGGAAGAGACCATTCCTATTAGATTCAGACCTCGTTAAGCAGATCAGGCATGTAACCAAGCAACAGTTTCCCTTTGTCAGCGACATTATTAAACTCAGTATTTCCACTGTGTTAAATTCAAAATGTGAGAGCTAATTTGCTGTGAACTGCAACTCATTTCCCCCAATAGAGTACAGTCTTATCCCACCCTTCTATGCTCTGATTGGCTGGTACTTGTCGCCTCAGAGTGTGCTTTCATTGCTTTCAGTCAGGGGTACAAGGAACCATTTTCATTTACCTCAGAAGTGTGTGATACGTTTTTTTTAAGCCAAACTAAACCTAACCAAACTGTGACAAATGTACAACCGTTAGAACATACATGGTTAGGTTTCATAATCTTAACTTCTTATTGAGGTTACGGAGATGATCATTGTTGGTGTTAAATTACTAAGTCAACATGGACCATTTGTTTCACATGGGACAAGAAGAGCTGACCCAAGGAATCCACGTTGCAGCCCATTCAAATGTCGATTTCTACAGAAGAAATAAACATGTTTGAATTTGCATAAATATGGGCTTGGTTGAGGTGACAGGAGGTTGCCCAGAAACTGTTAAAGGCCGCCCAATTTCCAGCTCTTTGACTGTTTCCAGATTGATGGAAAGTAAAGTGGAGAAAGCATTCCCAAGACGGTGACTGCAATAGTTGGGCTTTAACATTTGATGCTTCTGAATGACCACTTGTTTGACAGCTGCACGCTTCTTTTGTCTCACAAAGTTGATATTATTTAGGTGGCTACTGAATACTGGAACTATGATTGTTATGATAATGCTTTAGGAGGATTCACTTCAGTGTCTTTAGCGGTAGGTGTGGTTGGTAGGAGGAGAAGCAGGGTCAGTACTGATGACACACCTGAGGTGGCTCTGTCTCTGTAACCTTCATTAGCAGCACCTGCGGAGGAGCCGGCGGGGATTTGGTTTCGAGTGGAAGAGACGCCGCGAGGGAGACAACTGAGAGGCTGAAATCTGAAGTAACGTTTGTTTTGTGTGAACACTTCGCGGGTTCTTTTGCACATAAATCGAAACTGATGTGAAAGAGCGGGCTGGCGGAGGAGATCGCACACAAGTGACTCCGTGGATCGGGCTTGTCCGAGTGAGCTGGACAGCACCCCTCAAACAGACAGGACAGTTGCACACACATTCAGGTAAGGCAGGATACACCTTCACATTTACGCAACACGTAAGGAGAGGCACTAGTTACGGGCTCACTGGCCTTAGAGTCAGGCTCAAGGATAGCTTTTAGCTGTGGGTTTGTGTAGCGGCGTAACAATGATATTTAAACAGTTTAACCCAAGTGATGTCTAGAATTGCTTATAGACACACTGCCTTGTGTGAGTTGAGTGCTAAAGTTCAGCATTTGCATTATCACTACAGAGATCATATCAACACTCCAATGAATTCAAATCATACACTGGGTAGAATAGTGGTGTGCACATTTTATATTCTCTGCTGTAAATGAACAGTCTGTACAGTTTGTGGTGGTCCAACAAACATTTTGCTGAGTCATATTGAACGCCATCATTGGTTAGTCATTAAAGACTTAATTTTCTGCAAGAGAGACTGTAACAAGTTCTAATGTCATGCCTTTGAAGCTTTGACTTTACATGAGAGAGCTGAACAGTGTGCAGATCTTTCACTTACCGAAGCTGTGAAGGGGAAATCTTTGCTGATCCATTCTGCGACTCGAGGGTTTCTGTGATTTAAGGGGGACAGAGGAAAGGACAAACTGTTATTCATCAATCTTGAGAGATATCATGTGGTACATTTAGCTAAACCAAAAGAAAACAGAACTTCACCAAAAAGAAGAGCGTTCTGTTTGCTGAGCTCAGAAAGACCAAATAAGAATATTCAATTTTCATACGTAGGATATGAGTAAGGATAAGGATTTTAATAATGTGCAGTCTTAGGTAAATAACATAGTATGAAAGAATAGAAATATCCTGATATGTTACCTCTATCTTATCCAAAGAGTCGACCGGACCCTGTAGTTCATTTTGACTAAATCACTCACACACAGTCCGGCATCAAACAAATACTAACTGAAGCACCAAATACGGGTTGATCAACTGGTTTAAACATTACCCGAAGACCTCTTGTCAAGTAGGTTTTGATAAAGATTACAGCTGCCTGCCATCTTCTTAAATTACTGACACTTTTTGGTGACACACAAAACCAATGATATTTGAGCACTCTTTAAAGATGCATGGGTTCAGTAAGCGAGTGAAGGAATAATGAAAAAAGCAGACATTTCCAGCCTTATTCTTACTCAACATTTATGTCAAAGATCTGAATAACAACACACCTTGTCTTCAGGCTAATGTATCTCAAACTTGGACAGATGTCACATTGGCCTCATTCTTTCAACTTTGCAACTGACACACAGCTGCAGTTTTCAGCTGAAATCTTGTAACATCAGACCACATCTGACATTTTTAAAACACAGCTTGAATCTTCTCACATTGAGGTTTAGTGAACTAGCCTTGCACCTGCACTGTACATGTAAATGTGTGTTAAGTCAGCATTCAACGGGGACTTTTGGCATTGTCGCATTTGGAGACAAATATGTGCTGCAGGCTGACTGATGTTCTTGGCCTGTCTCCAAACAGTTAAAGGCAGTCAGGAGGAGACCTATCATTGGTTGATGAAGTGCATTGACTCTCAGTGAACACATTCTCACACTGAACTTAACTTCACCATAGACATATTCATGGAGTACAGTGCATCGAAAAATGGTCTTTATGTGATGTGTTTTAATAGAAACCTTGATTCAAACTTGCATTGTCTTTGTGTCCGTGCATGCAGGAACACACCTCCAAGGTCTGCAGTCCGTTTTGTTCCAGCCCTATTAGTGTGTGTGCATTAATTCAGTGTGTATATGTGTGTGTGGGTAACACAATTTTCCCTTCATCAGCATAATCAGCACTCACTCTCTATTTGCTGAGTTTCACCTGCCAAAAAGGTCAGGGTGGTCCATTGTGTAATCATAAACTGATAATGGCACCAACGACGTCAATGGAAACCACTTCAAAATAATATTAATATGGTAATAGAGATACATTTTCTTCGCAGTGATTCAAAAAAACAGTTTTGTGTCAAGTTTCGAGTGCTACGTGGAAGGAGGAGGAGGAGGAGGAGGGGGAGGAGGAGGAGGAGCGAATATCCGGGGATGGGGAGAGCACTGGACTGTGCAGACAGACAGTAATGAGACTAGCAAAGGGTTTCTAACAAATGTTTGACTTTCTCCTTCCTAAAAGGGTTTCTTTGTGGTTTCCAAGAGACTACAAGTCACGGTGCAGTCCATCATTTTAATTTGCCAACCCTTTCAGTAGAGTACCAGGAGTAGTAAGTCAGCACAATTCAATATTTAATGTTTATGCTGCTCTTATTTGTCATATTTCTTTTTCTTTTAATCCACTCAGTGAATATTAGCAGGTTTTTCAAACAGACTCTCACGATCCTATAATATCAAATCAACAGAAATACAATCAAGGGAAGTTTTCTGGAAGTGAATTTTGCGTTATGTATACAGTATTGTGTTGAAATACCTGTTGCTAATGTGCTTCATTGTGTTTGTTCTCGGTGATTGAAATGTCTGCTTCACTTACGTCACATCAGCCTGATCTACACAGATTCAGGTTGTTGATGTTACTTTTAATGAACTGTACATTAGAAGCAATTGCCAAAGATATATGTACAGCTCAATGTGACCCAATGATCCTACATCCTGTCTGTGTGTCAGTCTGCCCTTTGGTTTGAAAGGTATTGACAACTTTAAAAAATACCAAGAAATAGATACTGTAAATTGACCAGCATCCTGGAATTACATTAGATTAAGATTCTGTTTGTTCTTTTGAGCTGTATCAGGGCTGTTTGCCCACAGTCAGACACACACTACAAGTCAAGAAAAGAAATAGAATAATTATAATGAATTCAACTGTTAGAAGTGTTATTTGGTGCATTCAAGTGCTGTTTTGAAATCAGAAAACTCCACCTGCCTTGCTGCAAGTTAAATTCTATATGTAGGCCTACTCGGGTGGATGCTTATTTTACATTTTCTAAAAGAACTTAACAGAACTGAAACTAATGGGTTTCATTTCCAGCTGTGTACACATTGCTCACCAAGAGCTAGATCCTGTAACACAACAGGTGCGGCTTGTGTTCCTGTTTGGATGATGGAGCATCTCACCTTCTCATTGAGATTAAAAACTACCTCCACCCTGTCAGCTTTTTTTTTTTTTTTTGGGATGAAAATCATAAATTGAAGTCTTGCTTGTCAGAGACAAATACGATTACGAGGTTTCCTGTGTTATCTAGTTTATATAAGATACTCTACATCACTGTTTAGGCCTACAGCCTATGCTTTAAGCCGCTCTCTTGTTCCCCCAAAAGGCTAGCAGGTGAACACAGTCGCAGATTTGCCCCCCTCCTGCAGCCGGAGAGCCGGGTGGGGGGCTGCTGAACACTCACCGCGGGCGTAGACGCAGGCATCGCGGATAGCTTTGTGCTTGTGGCCGGACGCGTCTTTCTGCAGCTTTCGCAGGATCTCCTCCATGGCTGGCTCCAGAGAATTTAGCTGTTTGGTGATGTCAAAGAAAAAAAGAAAAAAAGACACTCCGGCTGGGTGGGTTTGTGTACGTGTGGGGTTGTGCGTGGTATATTAAGGGAGCAGTGACAGTGACAGCATCCCTGAACCCCCCCACCCCACCCCCCTCACCCCCTGATGGAGGCGATGATTCAAGCCCAACGAGCAGCCAATGATGTCAGGCCAGCCGTCAATCCTGCTGAGGAGGAAGGAGGAAGCAGCGTCCGTGTTTTGAGCATGAATCCACCGCTGTGTCTTCCAGTCTCAACAGCAAATATCCTCTGACATTTGACGAGCAATTATCGTTAATTATCACCCATCCAAAGGTAGATTCATTCAGCAAAGAAACGCATTTCTCTCATTTTCGTCAGTCGTTTCATCCTGAACGTTACCGTGTTTTCAAATCCCTTCCAAGACTGCACTTGTTCCAGTGTTCCTTCCTCCCGGAATCCAGATCCGGGTTCTTCTATCCCTCAACTCAAGCTGCTTTACACGCCAGGAATAAACCTAAAGCGCGACCGAAAGCCTTCCGCTAATAGGTGGATATCTCGCCAACCTGGCAACACATTATTTACATCGTTTCCCTGCGGGGAGGCTTCAAACTGTGGCACGAATCTTGGAATGGGATTTCCTGTCTCAGTATCGCGACAGGTGGAGAAAGCTGCCCCCGGGCGGTTTTACACTCACAGTAAAAATACATTTTCAAAACAAAGACTTTATGTTAAGTGGATTTAGCTGCTTGGGAAAAAAACAAGCGAATATGGAAGCTTTAAACCACCATTTTTGTCTATTGTCCAACAGGGGGCGAGTCCACATAGGCCACAGAAGTATTCTGAAACTAGAGGCAGTAAGGGAATATAGCAAAAATCTGGGAATACATTTCTTTACCAAGACATTTCTTCACAAATGTGTTCATAAAAGGTGTCTTATAACACATGTAAAAAATATCTAAATCAAACTCCTGTAGGAAAATCTGTGAGAGCTGCTCAAAGTTGGTTGGGGTACCTGGAACCTTATTGGTGTAAAATTGCAAATGTTAACCTCTGCCTTAGGTAGCGAGTGATCTAAATCCATTGCAAACATTTGTTTTGCAAAAAATCCAATCCTTGGTGGAAAAACGGCCACGCCCACTTTTACATGTAGGTCTACATTTAGAAGTAGCTTTATAAATTATGTTGATTTCAATCTCTTGAATAGTTAAAAAAAATACTCCAGCACATTGTCAAATGTCTCAGGGGTCCAGGTTTGAATCTTCTCCAGACTATACTTTTCCTAAAGTGGGGATTGGGACTCCCTGGGGACACACGAGACACTGAGAGGGGGGTCGGGAGATGCCTTCCATAACCAAATAAAAAAGTTTAATGATTTAAAATAGCATATTTACCCATTATTGTGAAAATACATACATAAAAGTAGTTGAATTTCAAATAAAACTTTAGTTGTTAGGTAAGCTGAAATGAAAGTGATGTGTAAAAAATCCTTTAAATGTAAGTTTTCACTTAAGTGCAACAATGTAGGTGTCTGTTGCTGTTGACTTAAATATTTTTATATGTTTTGATAACCTTTAGGAACACATTTGTGAAGAAAATTCTTGGTAATTAATTTATTCCCTGATAGGCCAAATATCTGATAAAATGTCCTCACTAATGGGGAAAATGAAAAAGTTCATATTTACTCCATTCATTTTTTTTCTTGTGAATGTATGGTCTGTCCCTATTTGAGGTTTTTTTTCTTCAGTAGGCCTGCATCATGGTTTGAATTCTGTACATTCTAGTCCATTTTGGAGTAACATGAATGTTAAAACAACTTTTTTTTTCCACGTGTGGTTATTGAAATTAAGTTGTTAACCTAAAGCTCGTAGACATATCGATTTTTGTCCATCCTTGTATCCAGATATTGTACTTCAGATAGTGTGACCATACGTCCTGATCATTGTAAATATTATTGGAGGAAGCCTGTGAGACGTCACCTATCTGTTTCTGCAGAGGGCTTTGGAGTCCCATCAAAGGCAATCGCCAAGCTGAAAATGCTGTATCAACTTAAAATTTCAGTGAACCTAACGACAGGGAGAGAAGAGAAGCAGGCATGCGTTTTGCACACACAGTATACAAGTGTCCATTTTCAGTCAGCCACGGTGGAAATGCTGACATAAAAAGCCATACTAAAACGGGCAAACACAAAGTGAGTACAAGCTGGAAGTAGCACTGTTACCATTTATTTCAATGAGGCAAACGACCGTGACAACCAACTTAAACAGGCTGCACAGGAAGGCAGCTTTGCCTAACGCCTTGTGTTTACCAGTGCAGGTCACCGATCTGTGGATTAATTCATGTGTTTTCTCTTATCCTTAATTTATTTATGAGTTATCAAAATATTCACACCCAATGCAGCATCGACATGAGAGCTACTCAGACCAATTTCATTTTTTTTAACCAGGCTGTAAACATGTTCATTTCTGTTGAAAAAACACACATACAAAAAGATGGTTGAAGTGTGATTCACTTTCAGAACTAGTTAATTGTAATTTCCAGAGAAATTCATGTGACAGAATCAGGAACTTCTATGCGAGCATGCAAACATTTCATAAATGCACAATTTGGCCAAATAAATTGATAGATATTTTTTTTGTATACATTTGATCTTCCATCCAGGTTCATAGGAAGGGGAAATAAAATAAAAATGTGGCAAAATAGTTTTATAATCTTAGTGTAATAAAGTTATACAGTTGATGTATAGAGAAGTGTAATGTGGCTGAAACAGGTTTTTTAATCATAGAAGCATTTATTTACATATTTGCCTGTTCATGTTTATTAAAGTCTATTTGACCAAAACTTGAATCGTGATAACAAAATATATATCAGAAGAAGAAATGTTATAATACAACTTTTAGTGCGCTAAGCCATATTCTCAAATTAATTTGGTCATTTGTTTTTAAATCTGCGTTAGATCAGTTTAACATCCGACCAGATGATAGCAGTATTGAAAAGGTTGATTCATGATCTTATAATGCATTAGGATTCATCGGTCATCTGCAGCAGTCCCGGTTCTACGAGGGTGCAAAAGCCTGCATTGCACCCTCATTTCACATTTCTGCACCCTCAATTAAATGCCGCCAAACAATTACAATATTTATGTTTTTACAATAAGCAATCAAGGCTTTCAAATGACAACAGTGACTCACGCTGTGTTTACTATACATCATGATCTGATGGTCATGACTTGTACCACATGAACTGTCTGTTCACCGGGGGCAACATGCAGGACACCTGCGCTGTTTTTCATTGCTGTTGCAGATCACTGTAGATGTACCCCCTTCAATCTCAGAATCTAAGTCATTTTGTTCTAGATCCTGGCCTGATCTGCAGACATCTGTAGCTCAGCTGAATGTTTACACAACTAGACAACGGATCTACATAATGACCTGTTTATTCATCCTTAAAACCACACCTGCAGCATACTTTTTTTTGGGTTGTAATTCAAGTCACAATTTCTGTTTTACAATCAGAATAAGAAGTAGAAACCTGGAATGACTGTACTGTGTGTATGTGTGTGTGTACAGATTTTAATGAGGCATGTGCAGAGTTGTTGAATAAGTCATAACTTTATCCCAGCTTTTTTAGTTCCTTACTGCTTCCTATAAGTATCTTCTCAACTGTTTTTTTTAGTCAAATGTCATTAAAAAGCTGGTATCAAGGTGAAAAAGCACGATCTTCATAAATACATGATAATGTACTTGGTAAACAATTTGTAGCTGAGCAGGCAGGAGGTGATTGCTAATCTGTATTCATGTATTCATATATTCATTGGCTCCACTCTTTTATTCCTATCAGGATTATAGAATAGGAAAATAAAGGAATAGTTACAAAAGGAAGGTAAGATAACAACATTTAGGCATGAGTAACAGATGAAAAGGGTATTTAACGGTCACTTTATACACTCCCTGCAGGTGTATGAAACTACACAAGGAGTCAGAGGTTTCTCTGCCAGCTTTTTACATATCACACAGTTGTCAAACCGTGACTTTAATTATGAATGAAACTAATTATTAAAAGAAAACAATTCAGCCAGATGTTTTCCAGCTATTCCAAAGTTTTGATGAACCAAGCTTTAAGTTAATAACTTAGATTTTTGCTTTGCTGAAGTCCAATAATAGAGCCATACTTGCAATGAAGCAATGCTGTTCATATATGACAGAGATGTTTGAGTGCCAAGGTAAAAAGAACCACTGACTTATTTATACATGTTTTAAACAATGTGAGCTGTTAACAGATTACCCTTTCTGGTCGAAAAGGATCGAGATTCCCTTTTTTATGGAGTCCTACTGTATATTTGGTGATCTGTGTTTGAGACATGCTGCTACTTATCTGCTACTTTTTTTGTAAACCCAACAAGATTTGATTCTGAAAAGTGACTGGTCAACAATATACATCTTTAGAATTTCATCATTCCAAATAATTAATTGGATATATAATCTGTATAATGATAATAATAATTGAACATCCCCTATAACACTCATCATTGAATTCTCAATAACAAAGTTGGTCGGTCGTCTCTGGCACAGAGACGTGATAATAATAATAATAATAATTATTAATAATAATAATAATAATAATAGGCAAACATAGGCTGAAAATACACACACATGCACAAACAGGATCCGCTGGACATGCATTAATGGAGAGGTCTCAAAGTGATGGGGCTGCTCACAGCGAGTACTACAGAGCAGTTTTGGGGTTCAGTGCCTTGCTCAAGGGCACCCCGGCAGTGCTCAGGAGGTGGACTGGCACCTCTCCAGCTACCAGACCAATTTCCGGACATGGTCCGTGCAGGGACTTTACCCGGCGACCCTTCAAGTCCCTACAGACTGATCTACTACGGCCCGCTGCCCTAATCACATGTATGTCTTCATCTATACATCTCTTATTGGACGTACACCAGCTTATATAACATCTCTATTGAACTGGACTACCGGACCCTACCACACTCGCTCTACTGACTGTCTGTTGTTTCAAGTTCAGGTTCAGGTTTACTCTGAACTTGGAAAATAATGTGCATTTAGCTTTTTTGCCCAAAAAATGTGGAATAATTTACAACACGCTCTCAGGATTGACACTTTTGTTTCTCTTGGACAAATTAAGACAATGATCTCAAACCACTGTGTGTGATTGTTTTTACTGAGAATCATCTCTGTCTTTGTTGTTTTATTTGTGCCCTTTTTGTTTTGTTTCTATTTGTATCTCGACATCATTGTAAATGAGGGAAACCTCAATGATTTTCAAGGCTTAAATAAAGATTTGAAATGAAAAAACTGTTTACTACGATAAAATAAGCTACTCTACAAGACCCTAAGTCTATTAGGAAGGCCTCCAGGGATTTGCTCCAATTTAGTCCATAAGGTCTGAGCAAGGTCCCTGTTAAATGTTTTCTTTACACAGCTGAAGGACTCTCAGATTTTGTAGTTACAATATGTGTTATTGCCTACAAAGGGTATTCAGGTTTTTTTTCTTATCAACCTCCAAAGCAGAACAAATTCTGTTAACATAGCAACCTATTTCAAAGTTGCTGACAACATTTAAAATGATCACGTACCAGGAGTGCAGAGTCAAGACCAAAGTTTCCCCTCAGTCCTTGGTTAGTTGACCTGGTTATGAAAGAACAATTCATCATGTTGCTCAATGTATTAGACATGTATTGCTATGTGTTTGCTGTCATGTCACTGAAGTGCACAGCTTTTGATGCTTTGACAGCAAATTTGTAAGCATGAAGAATTTTGTACATGACGAAAACATTCTGACAACCTTTTAAAAAAGCTTGTTTTTGTTCCTATAGAGCTACAAGAGAGTCGACCTCTGCGGTGCAGCTGGTGTCAATCGACAGCCTCTTTTGGTTTACATTGCATTTCTGCTCTGCTGCTATGGGTTAAATAGACCGTTGAAGGCAGACCTCCATTCAAGCAGTTTAACCTGCATAACAATTGACTCTTAACTGTGTAGAGGTCTGTTTTTTTTGGCAGCTCTCTTGTGTATTTTGACTGGTTATATGGTACTTTATAGGATGAAAGCAATGATGTCACCTAATAAAAACATTTTATTGTATTATACTGTAATATTAGTCAAGGACATAAAACTTGCCAAAGGAGGCCAACGCAAATCTAAGGGGTCCAAAAAGACACACACACAAACAAACACACACAAACTCAGGAGAAGAATGAGAATTGTACAAAATGTGCATTAAGCTTCTGACTTTTTTCCTAAATTGGCTGGATTTTTTAAATTCTGTGTCCGTTATTCTTTGCATTCAACAATTAGAGAAAGACTTTATCTTTCATTGGAACTGATTACGCTTAAAAAGGAGTAAACCACATATCGAGGTTGAAGTCTATTCTTTTATTTTTTATGTTCCTTTTTGAGAAACGATGTTTAGTGGATGAAATCAAGCTGGAATTGAATCACATGGTTTGCGTTGGAACCACAGTCGAGCACTGGATAACCTCTTCATGGTCCAAGGTAAAAATTGTAAAGACACCAGACCTTAGATCCCTCATTATTAAACAAACATGTGATTTCTGCTGGGAGAATAGGGAATTCCAACCATGAATGAACTGTAAAAAATACCAGAAACACCCTGCAGTTTGCACTTATGACCACTCGGGTGCGCCACTATTCAAGCCTACCCTCTGCATTAGTATCATTCCCACGTATGGTGTTATCACACAATAATTTGGCTCAGATTAGAAAATGATGAAAAGGCTTCGGGAGCTGTTTGTGTCCCTGCTCCTGCCTCTGGCAACATCAATCTAATAAGTCTTACAAGTGAGATGAAGGCAGATTGCACTTCTTGTCCTAACACTGATTTAATGCCTCCGCTTGAACGCTAAATAGCAAAATGATTGAAGGGGTATTGGGAGAGATCAGTACTTCAGCTCACTCACCTTTGGTACATAAAGTACACGCGATCTTTAAAATTAAACCTGTCTCCATGAAATGAAGTCACTTAACCACCCATGTCTCTTTTTCGCTTATAAGAGGAAGGATCAAAGTTAAATATGGAAAAAAAACCCATAAATATAGCCAAGCTGAGAATATGTTACTATCATCCAAAAAGTAACACAATGTTCCAATGTTCCCGAGCTTTTCTTGGATGGATTATTTGTATAAATAGTAGCAATTTTTTTAAATGCCCGACGAAAACCCACTATTTTATCATCACGTATTATTCATTCACATTCTGTGCACTCAGTCCTCAGTCCTATGTCTTTCTCTCCCTCCTGTGTGTATGAGTGGGCACGTTTGTGTGTTGGGGGGGGGGGGGTTCACAATTTGAAATCGCCAGAACAGTTCAGTCTTCTGCGCAATTACGCACGGTCTTCCATTGACACATTGGCTTGTCCCCACCAAGACAATTTCGGTAGAATGCACTTAAACGTGTATCAAAATGTTGTTTTTGTTCCTGTGTGAGTCTTCATGTTTAGATAACAGGAATTCGGCAGTCTACCGGCTATCCAAAATGCCTTTCGACGTCAAGCGTCAACTTTTGTGATGCGCACAATGCGGCTTTTAACTTTCTGTGTCTGTACATCTGGCTGAAAAGCGGAGAGGAAGCCAGAGTGGTCACAGACAACGGGACATAAAATAGTATTTTATAGGTCACGTATTTTGGGAACATGCCTGCGGCGCGCCACGTGCGTAATGACGAGTATGCCTCTAAATGGAAGAATTAAGGCGTCGAGGCTTTAAGAAGGGAGGGAGAGTATGTTAGCGTAGTTAACCCTGAGGGGGGCTGTGTGTAGGAATTGCTCATTTCTCACACCAACACCGGCACATCTGTGCGCATCTATGTCACCACCGGACGGGTTTCTAAGTCCATGGATAAAAAGGAACAGGAGGCAGTAGAATGGTTGTTGTGGGAGCGAGTAACAATAGCTTCGGCGGTGGCAACATGAGGTCGTCGTTCATAGAGGACAGGGTCGGCGGTGAAGTTCCCGGGGGCTCCACCAACATGATGATCTCGGAGGCTCTTGCACCCCGGCTGCTGATGATTGCGCAGGGCGCCGCAGAGGCTGCAGCAGCAGCGGCAGCAGTGACTTCTCCGTCCACCTCCAGTCAGCCGGAGGTCATGGAGAGTAACGGGACCCGGTGCGGCGAGCAAATTTTGAGCTATGGCCGGGTGGAGAAAGTCCTGATCGGCGGGATCCTTACCATGCTCACGCTGTCCACCATCTGTGGAAACTTATTGGTGGTCATCTCCGTGTGTTTCGTAAAGAAGCTCCGCCAGCCATCCAACTATCTGATCGTTTCTCTGGCCATGGCGGACCTGTCAGTTGCGCTGGCCGTGATGCCGTTCGTCAGCATCACGGACCTGATTGGGGGTCAGTGGATATTTGGACAGTTCTTTTGTAACGTTTTTATCGCCATGGATGTGATGTGCTGCACCGCGTCCATTATGAGCTTGTGCGTTATAAGCATTGACAGGTGAGATCAACTTTTTATAGGAAAGTAAATTAATTCATGAAAAAAAACTCTTAAATGTAATAAAACAATGATCAAACAATCAAACCATGCGAGTCTACTGCCAGAAAATCATGGGCGATTTAAAAACAATGCCTCAAGTGTAAGTTAAATCTATATCTAACATGATCTATATTTCCTTTTTACCGATTAATTCAACTTTTACGCATCAGCATTTTTTGGGGAGTGACTCTCCGCATAAGCTACCTTTTGTCTAAGAAGGCATTTTCTTTTTGTTCCTCAGGTCTTAAACCCCTTTGAATCTCACACCACATTCTTACAAAAATCACATTATGCAATCTTATAAGATATTCTGTCGCTCCATCCTTCGCCTTCTTAAATCACTTCTTTTTTTTTAGGGAGGTCAGATGCATGCTGTACACCAGGTTCCTTTCTAACGTAACACCTTGTTACAGAAAATACAGAAAAACGACTCTAAAATGTCTCTGATATTCGCAAAACACTGCAGATAAAGATTTACTGATCACAGACTCTTTCTGAAAATCTTGGAGATTCTCATTCATAAATAAAAAAAAAAAAAAAACAGCTCCCCACATGGAGGCTGTTCAAAGCATCCTACTCAAGGGCACCTTGTTGAGGGTGTAGAGATTATTACTCACTTGGGGCATGGTAATGCACATTTTTGTGTGTGTGTGTGTTTTTTTTTTTTTTTTTAAACAAGGTGAAAGGCCAGGTGAAATTTGTCTGCCTGTTGTGGAAATCCTTCAATATATTTTTCTCGGCAGGTATCTGGGAATCACTAAACCCTTGACATATCCTGTCCGACAAAACGGTTGCTGCATGGCCAAAATGATCCTGTCAGTGTGGCTCCTCTCTGCCTCCATCACCCTCCCTCCCCTGTTCGGATGGGCGCAGAACGTCAATGACGGCAGAGTCTGCCTTATCAGCCAGGACTTCGGCTACACTGTCTACTCCACAGCTGTAGCTTTCTACATCCCCATGTCTGTGATGTTGATCATGTACTATAGGATATTCCGGGCAGCCAAACTCAGTGCCGCTAAGCACAACATCACCGGCTTTCCAAGGGTCGGGGAGCGGGGTGCAGGGGCAGGTCCCCGAGGGGCAAGAGGAGGGCATGAAGTTCACCAGTCCACAGTATCGGAGGAAACAGGAAGTGTTGAAGGGACAGAGGCTGAGATTGAGGAAGAGGAGAGCCTGGACTGTGTGGCAGCTGCACTGAAGCTGCAGCGTGAAGTGGAGGAGGAATGCAGCACGCGCGTTTCACGCCTCCTCAAGACTGGCGAACACCACCAACGCCGGAAGAGGAAGAACCAGTCCATCTTCAAGCGGGAGCAGAAGGCGGCTGCCACTTTGGGCATCGTGGTGGGTGCTTTTACCTTCTGCTGGTTGCCGTTCTTCCTGGTGTCCACTGCCAGGCCGTTTGTCTGCGGCGTTGAGTGCAGCTGTGTTCCTCTCTGGCTTGAAAGAACTCTCTTGTGGCTGGGGTACGCCAACTCCCTCATTAATCCCTTCATTTATGCTTTTTTCAACCGGGATCTGAGGACCACCTATAGCAACCTCCTGCGGTGCCGCTACAGGAACATCAATCGGAAACTGTCTGCGGCTGGCATGCACGAGGCTCTGAAGCTGGTGGAGAAGCCAGACACTGATGTTTATAAGATGTAGGTCATCAACATAGCTGCAGTCTGATGGAGATGACCATGAGGGAAAATGCCCACCAGGGCTTAGTCTGTGGCACAAGGTCACCACACTGCCAGGCTTGTTATTTCCCCAAATTTGTATGATGATTGCTAAGATGAGATGAGTTCTGTGATCAAATGGACGCACAGGAAGTTAAACAGAAGACAATTATTTTTTATAGGGACTATAAATAATTGAGGGAAAGTTAAACTCACTGATGATTTGCTGCTGTGGCAGTGCACTTACAACTACTGAACGTTTACTACACCCATTGTGAGGTCCAACAATTGTAACGGTAGTTGATAACTTTGTACATTTGAATCTGACGGCCACCACGCTGAACGGTCTTGTGCACATTGCTTTGTTACAAAAGTCGGTGCACACACTGGCTTTGTACTCACATTTCCACAGCCTGTGTCTTGTATTTCCACAGTAAGCCAAGGAAAACCTTTGCCTCTCAAACAAAAATAGCGAATTCCTCTTAATGAGGCTATTAACACCAGTGGTCTTAACCTTGGTCCCAGATTGTCGAAGGGACACCTTTCACTGCTTCTAAATGTTGAGTTTGCTTGAATGGACAATCTTAATAACCAGCGGACGTGGAAATACAACTTGAACTCAACTGACATGTAAAATGTGTACACATTGTTTCTTAGAGGTCAAAGTATCTCATCTTTATGACCTTTTGTACCTGGTATGAGCTTTTTTGTGTGTGTCAATATCACAACGTGTTGAATGTTTCAAAACATGGTCACTTTTCCTAAACTGAAGTCATGCCACAACATTGTTTTGTAATCAGGCTGCTCACAAATTAACTAGCAATTTTTTTTTTTTTTTAAGATTTGAAAGACATTAGTGCTGAAAGTATGAAAGAAAGATTCTAGAGATACAGATGTGTAAAGAAAAAGATCACTTTGAACATGCCTGTGCCTTCGCGTCAGTGTTTTTGTAAGGCTGCAGGATATGGGAGTCTCCTTTCAAACTATGCACCTTATGTTTAGGATGTGACTAATAGTGTTTGATACTCCCAGAGGCATTCTGAAGAGATCATGGCTCTGTTCTAGCCTTTGATTTTGTAAAAAAAAAGAAGAGGGAGATTTGAGAAAACTAAGATGGTTTAAGCCCTAACCATACATAACAGCATACTTTTCTCCAAATTGAAGAAAATGGATTTAATTTATTTTCAGTTGTTTGTTGGTTTTCTCAATGTATGCCTGTGACTTATTCAGACCCAAAGGTGATGTTGTAACATTATTTCTGTTGTGTGATGAACAAATCCTTGCATTTCAGAAGTGTGTGCTCTTTAGTTTATGAAATCCTTTAAAAATTAGAAAAATAAGTTTCAGTTCTAAGAATACTTTTTTTTTTGGGAAGAAAAAAAATCTTTAGTTGGGAAGGATTTAGAAGTTTTAATTTCATAACCCATTTCAAAAGTGTCTAGCTGATGTTTAATCTCAAATCCCAAACATGCACACACTTCAACATCTGAAAATAATGGCAAGTCAAAAACTAGAGGATATTCACAACATTACTGTGTTTGCCACTGGGAACTCACTACCACTTCCTATAATCTTGAATGATCTCATTTGATCTCATGGGAAGCAGTTAAAACCAAAAAGGAAGCTGACAGGGTGGAAAGACCAACTTAACGCTTTGCAATGAAAAACAGAAACAAGAGACGTCTGGATGAGACATTGGTCAGGTTGGTAAACTTTGCCAGGATGTTCCATTCCTAGGCAAAAACTAGGGATGAGATTGATACTGTTTTTAATATAGTTCAACATCACCATGTAGCTTCATTTATAAATCCCAACATGCTTGAAAACTGTTTAGAAAGATTAAGGATGGGTCTGTAAACCCCTCACACTTTCAGAAAATCAGGCCGCATATCAGTACTGACCAAGGTCCTGAACCACATTTCTCATCCTATTGTTAGGAGGGTTGAAAAAAAACAAATAATGCCCTGAGTCTAGCTTCAGTTGTTCGTCATTTAACATGAAACACAATCAATGTATGCTTCTGTGCTTTATCAGCAGTGTTTAGGTATTTATTTTAGCACATACGTATCAACATTTTAAAATATAAGGTGTCAAACTGTATGGAACAAGTGTAGTATCTCTTAAATCTTCATCTTCTGCTTCTTATATGATCACAGACACTAATAGAAAAGACAAAGGTATCTAAAAAATGTGCCCTCTATTGATCAAGGGTGAGGTTCAGGGTACAAATGTGTTTTGAATGTAAGAAGAACAGAAGGTGATAGGTGATGAAGGTGAGCCTATTTTTATTGATGTTTTAAAGCTCCTCCCACAGAGATAGGTCAAGTCAGCTCAGACTTTCATTATGGAAAAGCACAAGTTCAACTCCGGGGAAATGCATTGGAGCAGCAACAGATTGCATATAATGTTAATGCATATTGGAATTCCAATCAAATGAATGGTGAGGCCCTATCCTGTGGGATGCCTGGAATAATCCCTGACCGTATGTTAAGTCCTTTAAACAAAGCAGCTGGGGCATGCTAACTCCTATTTTATTATATTATTGGGTTTTCCATTTGGACAGAAATTAGAAGTGAAGACCTGTTAACTTGTATTCCTCACAAAACACAGTATTTTTTCTGTTCTTGATACTTTGAGGATATTGAATGAACGTCTTGTTACACTTCCTGTGTAAACACAGCCTGTGCAGCTCAAATGTGTCCTCATTAACTTAAGCTGAGAAGAAGCAACAGAGGGCAGTAAAATCTCTGTTTACTGAATTGGCACTGTATTTGCTGTCTTTGGTCTTTTTCTGATCATTAATTAAAGCAACTGTGTGCAAGAGTTTTTTTCAAACACAAAAGGACGCACAGCTTTGTAATCACCAAGAGATGCTGTACATTCAGCCAAAATAAAATGCTGCGATTGGCTTTGATCATTGGTGGGCAATCTAACCCAAGATGTGACGTCCAAACTGCCAAACAAAGTTCATCCAGAGAGAAAAATACAACTTTCACTTCTGTTATTTAAAAAAAAAAAACTTACTTCATATCAGAATGGTACTCATAATTCTCTTTGGTTTCTGGGTGCTACAAGAATTCATAAACTTTTGAACTTGTTTGAAGTAACTCCAGCTAAACATTTCAAATATGTTTTACCTGTCATAGTTCATGATTCGGAAATGTCATACCTTTTGCCTTGTTAGCAAAGGAATGAGTTCATTCTACGGACTGTGAACTGAACTGGAAAAGAGAGCACTGACCCGAACTCGTTATGGTTTTCAGCTCCATTCCCTGTCATACAGTAGCAAAGAGTGTTTGCCAGTGGACATGAGCAGGGGCCCGTCTTTCCAAAACTGCATCAAAAATAGTCCCATCCAGATGTAGAACTTGTCAAGATCTATATTTCAAATGCGGACACTGGTGATATTTGAGTGCGCTAACGTGAGTACAAACAAGAAGCTGGAGGATAACATGATTAAAACCCAGTTGGTCTTACTGGGTTATGGAAACAGTTATTTACGGGATTTTATTGATTGCGCATGAGCTGCTACACAGAGAAGAGAGGAGAGATGATTAAAAGGTGAATCAAGGATAGACGCTCCCTCCCTGCATTCAGTGGTTGTCAGCTGCATCTCAGCCACAAACAGGCTGACAGGTGTGACCAGATGTTCCCTTCCATTTGACAAGAAGAGAGTTAAAAACCCTGTCTCCCTCGATGCACTCTCCTGGGTGAGCAGCCCCTAAAACACTCCACATAAATGTCTCTGATCAAAGAAGGCGTCTTTTCTGATAATAGCTTCTAACAGAACCAAACAAGCTCAATCTTTTTTTTTGGTTTCACTCACACTTACCGGTTTCCTGGTTTTATATACAGGATGTGAGTTTTGCTTTTTCACAGCTCATTCACTGGAGCTTTCAAAGACGTTTGAAGGGGCGAGTGCAAAGCCTGTATCACCAATATGATGACATCCAGTCATTCCTTATTTAAAGCTAAAATGAGGGGGTTTTAGCTGGTTATGAATTAGTGTGAAATTAATACAGATGCCTCTTTGTGACCTACTGAACCATAAAATACCACCGGCAACAAGATTGACTATTTCTATTTTGTAACTTTGAATGCCTTTAAATATGGATGAGGGGTAGGTGTCAAATGAGATTGTTTGCAACACGCTGAAGGCACTGGTTTTGGTTTACATTTTACAAAGCAAATATTCACAATTAGTGATACATTTGACACAAAAAAGAAAGCAGGATGGCATTTTAAGTTAGACACACTACTTACACAGGTACAAGAAAAGATCAGTAATGAAATAAGATGTGCTACTTTGTCCACAGGGGGCGCCAAAGCAATACAAATCAAAAGATCTTTAAAGACACAGTGACAGTGGGTCAGGGCCTCCAAAAGATTTGCAAGGGAGGTTGTGACATAATAAACAAGATGGGAAAAATAGACTAATCAGATTTTCAATAAAACATTTTCCCTTTTCCTAATGTGTACTATACTTTTTAGTTGTTTGTGTGTGTAACTGTATGTTGTATGTTCAAAATAATTGTCAAGACATTAAAGAGTTTTTAATATTTATTTGGTTGAACTGGTCACAACGGATGTGTATATATTTGTGAAAGCTGTGCTTCGAGTGGGTCACAAGTTAGTTGGTCACAGGTCAATAAGGTTGGGAATCACTGATATAGGAGATCTGTGTCAATGGCAGCTAAAAAAGACACACCAACCAAAGATCGATCATTATGGCACAGATGTGATGGCTATCAAACAAAAGGCTGCCTCTCAATAAATTCTTCATTTGAGGAACTTGCCTACAAAAAACTCTTGACTGTTAAAATTAAACATGGAGGGTAATGATGATATTTGTAAAAGGATAACAAGTACTGACAAACAAAAAGTGACTTATACTGAGTGCTGTTTGCTTCTGAAAGCTGTAAGCAGTGTTCCAGAAATGCTTGACATTTCAACATTTGTGCCAACAGATGCTCACCGCGTTGAGTATGTCGTAACAATAAGAACATTTTTGTCCAGAAAGGCCACATGAACCATGTTGTAGTCCCGATCAGTGCATTCAATCACCATTTTATAATGCACTTGTACCAAAGGGGATGTTCTGTACTGGGATTAGACAAACAACATTGCCCTTAATACAGAGAAGCCGTTGGGGGGTAATAATGCTTTTGTATAATATTAACCACCACATGTATTTTCTTTTGAAAATGCTGTACTGTATATATTGTGATAAAAACAGGAGAAAAAAGGAAGGTGACAACATATCTCCCTTGTGATCAAAGTAGTTGGGCTTGACAACCCACAAAGCATTGCAAGACAGGCTCTAATCGATTTATGTGCACAGACGCATTTCATCGTTAACCAATCGAAATCACAGAATCCTTGTGTAATTACAACAAAGAATTCCTGTGGACAAGACTGTCAAGTGTTGTTACTGTTGTCTTGGTTATACCTTGTTGTTGAAGTTCTAAAACATGTTCCCGTTTTTACTTGAACAGCAGGTTTTCAATAAGCTTTTGGAGACCGTTTGATCAGCTGATTGGTCATGAAACATGTTCAAACTAAACCTTAGAAATATGAAAGAAGAACTGAGAACAAACAAGAACAGATTTCACGGTTTAAGATCATCTGCTTTAAGGTCCAAGTGTTTTATCATCAGACAACACTGATGAAAATGTGATTCTCTTTTGTTTCAAATGTAAATAATTTCACTTAAAAAATGCATTAACTCAGATTTTTTTGTCAGTGTGAATACATTCTTTGTGAAGACTTACTGTTCCAATCACCACCCAAAGAGGGCACATACACATGGAAATGGAGAGCCGCCACATTTTGTAATAAAATGATTCTAAAACATTAACTGATTGCCTGTCCTTATGTTGACCTCATATGCAAATTGTAGAGTTCAAATAGCCATGAGAGAACATCAGCCCTATTGACATTTTTTGATATATTAATTTTTTGTTTTGTTTTTGCGATAAATGTAAAAAATGTAATTCTGCTTATGTGACATTCTGCATTGTGTAAAAATAACACTTCAAAGAGTGAACAGAGCATTTGGTGTTCTTTTAAAGTAACCGTCATCAGAGTCACTCTGTCTTTGAGAAGACAGTGCTAAGAATGAAACTGTTCAAGGTGTTTGTCAGCACTTCTAAAAATACAAAATAGTGTCAAAACCTTGTTCCTTCAAAACAACTTTTAATTGGGATATTGAAGAGGGGGAGGATGCATCGCTCCGAGATAGCCTTGATGATGTAAGAAGTTACCTCCAAACAAGAAGCTGAGAAGTGTCTTTGCGTATTAAACAGTGCCGACTTCTTTTTACAAAAAGAGGATTTTTGTGGTTAGCCTCAAACATCGCAACCACTTAAAAATGGCTTCTCAAGCAATCTCAATTTGTGTATACAAGGTAGTTGTCTCAGTGACATTACCCATGGGTTTCTGAAGCAGACTTCTGAAGCCCATCGATGGCAGTCACCATATTTGAAATGTTGTTTCAAACTCATTTTCGGTCAAGCTAGCAACAAGCAAAGAACTTGAACTGAGGCTGACCTTAAGTAAACAGCTGAAAAACATTTACAATAAGCCTACGTTTCAGTCAGATCAGCCATGCCCCTTAATATCTTATCCTTTTTAAAATCAAAATGAATGTTTAAAAATTCACCCCTCATACAGTGTGTGCTGATAGACGTTAGCTATTCAGACCAAAATTATTATTTGTAACAGTCTGTAAACATGATTTGATATGGGGTGTGTATTGGACTTTCGCTCTGTTGTCCATTTGAGCCAGCTTCAAGTGGACACTTCAGGAACTACGTTTTTCTGCATTTTCACATTTGCTTATTTTTTCAACACTTTTCAGATACTCATTTGGGAGGATGAAAATTTGAGGAATAGGCTGATAACGTGTCTTTTTTTTATAGATGTAAATTTGAGGTTTGTCTTGAAAAAGAGACAGTTGGCATGTTCTTTAGCTTTTAAAGATGAACATTTTAGTTCACAAATGGTAACTTAAAGGGGAGCCACTATCAAGGCCGAATTAATGGAAAACCATGGGTTTTAGCCAGGTAACCATACATAGTTAAAACCACAATGAGTGGAGCCAAATAACCTGTCTACAAATGTCTGACCTTAATAAATGAAGTTATGCTAAATAGCTAATCCTGTTAACCATCTATCATCAATTTAAACACCACACTGAAATACCTTATAAAGTAGTTTGATATAGTTGCTTTTTGTAACTGTTAAAAAAACATCACTGCATTCCAAAAGTGTATTTTCAATTAAGCATTTTCCTATCAGTGAAGTAGCAGGCTTGCTAATACATGTGTAATGGCTAAGACATTGTTTATCAGTTGGGCTAACGATCAGTAGTAAGCTAGTTCCGCCAAGCTAGTTTCTATATACTATTTCCATACAGTTAGAGAAGGAATATGATTTGTGGGTCAGTATGATTGACCTTGTTTGAAGTCTGTTTGATATTAATGGCATATTGGGAAAAAGTATTTCAGATAAGAGGCCACTGGGAAAACTAAGTATTAATAAAACTCAATGGATGTATTACCTCACATTAGTTAAACTCCAGCACAACACTACCACAACTGGAGTCAGTTTACAAAGAAGCAACCAAATTGTTACTCAACTTTGGTTAAGCAAAACTGAGCAATTATTGGCCCTCTTATAAGATATTACTGTATCTGTAAACCTTTTTGAGCAATATATTTTTTTTCTGAATCTGTCAAGCCTTAAAAAATTTGCCTTTATATGTTTTGACCTTTCCACAGCATGTTGGTGAAAGAGTAAATCAAAAATAGTCATTCTTTTTGAAAAGTAACCACAGCACAGTTACATTTTAAGTGATTTCTGCCCTTTAAACAGTCTGCCTCTTATCTCAACTCTAATGTGAGTGACATTTTGGGGTATGTTTTATATTTGTTGACAGATCTTAGGCTATGTTGAAGGTTTTATAGTTTTGGAGAAGCTGTAAATCTAACTCAATAAAGATGTTAGCTGTTATCAAACAGAATATGCTCAGCATGTTTACTTGTGAGGGAAATGTATTCAGTGTTACTTAAAGAGCAGGCCGGTGGTATTATTTTCTGTGAGGGTTGTGATCAATACATTCTTTGCAAATAAGCTTCATCTACATTATTCATTTGCATTTCACGTCCAGTATTGATGTGAAAAACCGGACAGAACAATCGTTAGGAACCTCTAATTTAGTCACTCTACTGACACACATGAAGGTACAATGGGAAAAATGAAAAAGCAGCAATCTGGCTTGAAAGTTTTTGTGAAGGCTAATTTACCTTTGACCTATAAAGCAAGTGACACCAATCATCGACCATTAGTTTTATCTGCTATAGCCCTTTTCAGACTGCTTTTTGTGCCATTGCTAAGCTCAGCCGCCATTACGACTTTCATTCATATTGATTCCCTGATGGCGTGATAATGGTAAATGGATGGTAAATGGACTTAAGCTTATATAGCGCTTTTCTAGTCTTCCGACTACTCAAAGCGCTTTTACACTGCATGTCACACCTACCCATTCACACCCTTTCACACACTGATGGTAGTGATCGCTAACTTATGATCGCAGAACAGAAACTTCCTGCTCACACGGTCCTGGTTACATTTTGCGATAACAACCCGCACACTCCATTATACTTTAGTGAAATAATTAAATCCAAGCGTGAAAATGCAAATAATAATCCAAACAACACCAAGCAATTGTGCTATTAATTTCAAACAAACAACAACAAAAACAAATTGAGACAGAAAAACCAAAACCTTGTCAGTGTGTATCTTTCAAACATCAGTATCTTTTATGTGTATGCCAGAACAAAGACGACTCCGACTCAAAGCAGTCATGTGATTCCTTCAAAGATTAGACCTACTTTTTGGAAGATAACAGAGATTGTTTTTCCCTCTGACAGCTAGGGAAGCGCTGATATGAATGAATCCCAGACAATACAGAAGATTTTCACTCTGGCTTCTCTGTGAAAAGACAGCTTCCCTCTAAAAGCCAGATGAGTCTCCGGGTGAATGAATGAATAGACAAAAAAATAGTTCCTTTTAATAAATGAAATAAGAGGAAGTACATTTGTGAGCGTAGTGTTGGACAGGGGATGCCTAGATATATGAATAAAAAGATGGAGGCAGATCAAGTGAGAAAAATAGGCGAAAAGGGAGAAAAAAATGGTGATTCACTGCTCTGCATTCAAGCTATTATATTTTACTCTCTAATTAACTGTCATTCTCATCCAGAGCACACAAGATCATTTTATGTCCAAAAACTGGGACATAAATTTCCAAGGAAACTTTAAAATTCATGCTGATCCATCAAAAGCTGCTCCACGGCGTAAGATTTATGAAAACCTTTATAGGAAACTGGCAGCATTTCAGTTGATTCCCCCAACAGTCAGACCGACTGAGACTGAACTTCTCTTGAATGTGAAGTGTCACACAGCAACAGTCATATTGCTATTGTAGAGTGTGTGAAACCTAGAGATTGCATGCATTAAATGGTGTCTGGGTGAATCATATTTTTCTAATTGGCTGAGAAATGCCAATTAACTCCTGAGAATTGTACAATAATGTAGCTCTAGTGGAAATGTGTGTTAAACAATCTAACCTACTTCAATGGCTATGTAACTGTCTGTATAAGTTAACGCTTCTCTGGAGTCTGTGTAGTTTGTAGTGAGCTAACATTACCTTACAGCAATAAGACTACAGCACATTCGCTAACTCACTATAGGCTACAGTGCCTGTTAGCTTGTTTGTCTTGTTGTCTGTGACATGATCAAATTATGTTTATTTTATGTCCACTGTACTTTATACCATTGACTGAATTACCTTGCCTGAATGGTATTGAATCTTGCCTGTATACCTTTGAGCTTGAGCACTATGAGAGTTGCACCACAAATAACAATTTCCACTGTTGCCAAGTTATAGGTCGGACACACTCTTGTGAAAAAAAAAGTCAGCTGAATTATAATTAGACTTGTATTAATCAAACCTTCAGATGTTAAAATAGAAATAGAGTTTTAGCATGTGAAAAACATTGGTTGTAAAATACGCTGACGACACCACAATAGTGGGACTCATAACAGACCTAACAATAAGGCCTGCAGGGAGGAGGTTCAACATCTGGTACAGGAGTGCTGACATAACAAGCTGGACTTAAACACAACATAAAACAAATAAATGACAGTGGACTTCAGGAAAATCAAAGCACTCTGCCCTCTGGATACAGGGAGAGGAGGTGGAGAGGCTGGAGCGCTTCAAGTTCCTGGGGGTTTACATCTCAGCTGACCTCACCTGGTCCAAAACCATCGCCTACCAGGTGGGGAATTAGACCTAGTGGAGACTCCACTTACTCAGGAAGCTGAGACAGGCTCAACTCCGACAACCCTTACTGGACAGGAGGGACCTTCAGCGGGTTGTGCTGCCACTGGCAAGAACTGCTTTTCGTTGTTTTAATAGCAATGACAATAACGATCTATTCTAATCTATTCTACATTGTCTAAATCCAGAGAATGGACACCTCATTGGGCACCATCCCTGGCCTTTTCTCCAGTTGCTCTTCCCACATTTTCATGGCCTCTAACATTTACCCTGTTTCTTTTGAACACACAGAAGCATATGACAAAGATAGACAAATATGACAAAGATAAATAATAAAGAAAGGCCCCTTTTGACTCAAACACTCCACTGGAGCTTCAGGGTTATTGAGAAGAATATTTTACCTACCACAGAGTTTAAACCAGCAACCCTCTTTCTACTCATACCATGGGGTGTCCTACCCGAGGACATCTGGGCATGCGAGGAGACAGCTGCCCACCAGATCAGTGGAAATATAATGAATGGACATAACATTATAACCTACAGCTTCATGTGTAACAGTGGCAAAAAAGTTCCATCGATTTTGGTTGTTTATTGATCAGAGAGTACTTGTGATTGATGTCCATGGTGACGCAGTTTGTTGTTTGACTCATTTACTTTTGCCGCCCAGGGCAGCGTTTACATGAGCGGCTGCTATTGATTCAGCCTTCCCACATGCTCAAAAATACCATGAAGAGTGAATTCTGCTTTCTTCAAAACAAAACGGACAGCTGAAACTCGCAGGAGAACTTCACACCTTTTGTGTTCTTTTTCACAAAAAGAACGGGAAGTGTGTTTGTGTCCATGTTAGTTTGGCTTTGTGAGCTACGACGTGAGAAGTTTGTTTCAAGAGGCGAATAGTGAGAAGTGCTGCATGCCTGGTTTGATGGAGAGAAGGGAGGAGGGCTGAGAAAAAAGCATTAGGAGGAGAGGAAGAGATTGTAATGGGAAGATAAGGATGAAGACGCATAAGTGGAGGGAAAAGAGTTGGGGGGCAAGAAAGTATGGTGGAGAAGAAGTGCAGATAGGAGAGATAAAAGAGAAAGAAATTGGAATAACATGATGATGGGAGGGGAGGAGAAATGTTGGAGAGAGAGAGAGAAAGGCAGAACATGAATAAATGAGAGAAAGAATAAGAGGGAAATAATGTGGTTGGTGGACGGGCTGTCAAACTCACTCAAAGCTGAATCATTGGCTTTTAGTGTTATGACTGTGACGTGAGCCACGTAGCCATGTTAATATGATGAGTCGAAGACATGTTGTTTATGATGAGTCAGTGTGTGAGGAGGCAGCAGAAAAAAAAGCAGTGACCTGGTTTAGAATGGCCGTCACACTGATTATGCTAGTAAGCTTGTGTCAGTCAGCAGGAAGGCCTGATTAATCTTTCATTTATCAACCATGGAGGCAAGGATCGAACCTCGTCTGCTCCCTGTCAGCTACGCAGGTGCCAATCAATCACACGGACCTGTGTGTTCACACCTGACAAAGCTGAGCTGCCTGCAGATATTAAGCCAGAGTTTGATGTAACTTTAGCTAAGAGGCAACTGTTTCACTGGCATTATGGTTGAGATGAAAGGAGAAATGTTTAAAAAAGAACAGCAAGTCATCATCCTTTCATTTGTCAATGTGTTCCATAAAGTGAGAATAGTGACTCATATGCGCTATTTTAGTAATTTGTCCTTTAGGTGTAAGTCTCCAACAATCACTCAATCAGCACAGTTATTAGACACGATGGCAGATATACAGAATGTTCAAAATGGAAGGGGCTTTTAGTGAAATACTTTGGTACATTGGAAGTGGTATATGCAAACCATGCCCACCACAAACAATAGTTAAATCAGGAGAGGCTTAAGTGAGAGTTTACAGTAATTTATTTAACAGTTTAGGAAAATATAAATATGCGATTAGATTCCTTCATGATGACTTCATGCACTCAGAGGGGTAGCGAGGCTGACAGGAAGATAGGCTACCTCCCATGTGGAGTCTAGACACTTGTGGTGATAGAAGAATTCAGGATGTGATGAGGAGTAGACTTCTGCTGGACATGCTTGGACAAAACTGATAAACTGTAGATTTCTAAGCTAAAATGCTTGTTTCACAACATGTTGGACTGGTTTTTCTGAATTTTGGTGTATTCTACATATCCATATGCCACTACATAGCATCCGATAGTGAGGTCAACAACTGGCAAGTGGTGGAAGGGAAGCGTCTAGAAGCGCCAAATAAGATCTAAGAGTAAGGTGACTATTGCGCCGACAGTGGTCCGATTTTGGTACAACACAAACATTTTTTGTTTTCTTTTTTCGAACTTGTATGTGGTAGTTTCTTTTTCTCTACTGTCCCAAGCTGTTAAAAAATGACAATCAATTATTGAGGTATAAACAGATAATGTTGGGAGTCCATTCAAAGATACAATTGACACGTTGAAAGCCACTTAAATATTTTATTTGCCTTTTCACCTCCACAATCCAACCAAAAGGGCAGGACACACAGCCGCTATCGAGGTTCATGCATGGAAGTTTTTATGAGCACCATCGCTGTGCATCTCAAGATCCATTTACTCAGTGACATTTTCCCTCTCACACATAAAGATCTAAAGTGCAAGTATGCGGACATGCCCTATTGGATAAAAGTTTGTGAATAATGAAAGATAATGCATTTTCCTTCTCACCAACTTAACATACAGTGTGGTATGCTCTCCATTAAATCCCTTGTACATGCAGAGGCATAATGCAGGGGTTTAACTTTTTATGCAATGTAAGGTCCTTTTAGAGTTTCTATCTGAGCTTTTTAAGTGGTTAAAATGAAGCATCGGTCTTTATTTTGTAGGATCAGCCATCCTGCTTCATCCCAACATAACACTTAATATATTATATTTGGCTCACTTTTTGTGATACTTGTCTTTACAGACACTAAAAGTTTAAATACAGCCCTCCAAAATAATCATGTCAGGAGTCACCATGAGTCATGCCACTGGCATTGTTTTTGACCTAAATATGTGTCTGAAGTCGGTTCTAAACAGTTCTTTGTTATTTCTCGACCCCATTCTTCTTGACTCTGTCTTTGTTCTCATCTTTCTCATGATCCAAATATTCCTCCATGCCATTCAAATGTCCTCTATCATTGTGGGCCTTTTGCTCATTTCCTGATTTGTTCTCTCGTTCTGTCACTTTCTAAAACTATTGCTTCAGTCTATTATATTTTTTTTTACTCATCTGATGTTCTGTTGCCCTTATTATCCTTCTTTATGTATTTTCTTGTGATTTTACATCACTTTCATTCATGAGCTGCGTCTCATTGCATGGCTGTCTTTCAGTTGCACACGCTTGCCCTCTGACCCTGCTTGTCTGCTATTCTTTGTAATGAACATTATCTGATTTCTCTCCGCCACTCTGTCCTGCACCATCTCTGACTCACTCCTTTGTTCAAACGTTGGATCTCTTTTGTTCTAGCTTTTATCTCCTCGTTCTCATGTTCAAGCTTCGACCTTTTGCTTCTTATTGCTGATGTTTTTTTTAAAGCTTTCAATCAGTAGTTTACTGTTTTTTCAGCCTCTTGTTCTGGGTATTTTTCCACTTATTTAAAAAAAATACTGTGATATTGGTGTTTTCCTTATTTATTTATTTTTGCCATGGCTGATTTCTACATCTTGTATCACCACTTCCTCATTACATCCAACTTTCATGGTTTTAGTTTGTGTTAGGCTGAGTGCAGAGTACTCTCTTTAAGGAATGATGTAGTGGATTCTGTCATTGTAATCCCATTAAGTACTGGAATAAAAAAAACACATTTGCCCTTAAGGAGGAGCTGTCATTGTGAGAAATGGTACTGTGCCACCATGTAGACAGGCTGGGAAACCTTGGTGTGTTGTGAGGGCCCCTACTGTCACTCTATCCAGATGTAATTCAGAAGAAGAATCTTAATTCCACCAGAAGCAGCATATGGACTCCAAAAGGGTTGACATGTAAATGATCCCATTTTTTATAAATGCCTTTGGTCGGGGTTAGGAGGAATATTGCAACTCAGAAACTGCTTAGGAGGCAGCAGGGATCGTCAAAGTACTTTGTAACCCAAAATTTCCAATTAAGAGGCAAAGTCCTTTCATGTTTCCCCCTTTCGTCTTCATGCAACGTGTTTCACACTGATGTGAAGTTGAAAGAGATTCTCTCTGTTGGTCTGTATAGGCTCCCTAAGAATGATGAGGCAATGAGTCAATAAGAAGCTTTACGTGATTTGTCTGACAAAGACATGTTTTGAAATGCAGATTAAGTGTTGTCCACAAAAGACAAAGTGTAGCAAGAAGTGCAGTCAGAAATTCTCCACATAAAAAAAAAAGAACTTCCTAAAAGTAACAGATAGCGTGTACTGTCAAAATAATGGCTTACTATGCAATGGAGGGAAAAAATTAAATATACTGGAGGCAAACTAAAAAAATGGAGGAAGTCCTTTCTAAAATCGGAATAATGTGAAACCTGCATTGTGATTATTGGCGGTATATATAACTGCTTCTTTTTGAAGAATTGTCAGTTGGACTGCTTAGACTTTTAGTGATTGGTAAAAGTGATTTATTAAAAAAGTAACTATTGATTTTTGGCATATTGTATTTTGATTAAAAATTCCAAACACATACCCTACCAAGCAGCTTCATTGCCTTTCTCCAATGAACCAGACACCCTCAGACCTCAATCCATCCCGGTCACTCTCCCCTCCCAAATCTTCTCACCTGCAGCTTCACAACACCTGGCCATCCGCAACTGTATCTTCAACTGTTCCTAATTACATTTAACTTGCTTCCTGTTTTCTTCTTGGGATAATGGTTAACACTAATGCATTTATATGTGTTTATGTACAGTACATATGAAGAGTTCATTTGCAAAAACAGATAAAAACCATTCTGAAAAAACAATGTCCTGACAATTTTGATTAGCACTTTAAATAGAGCTGTTATATGATCCAAATTCTGTTCTGTTGCAAAAACCCAATACAGTCTACGGGGAACTCGGTCAAAGCCACACAACTTCAATCTGAGTGATTTAACCTGAAATAAACAATAAATAAAAAAAGTTTTATGACATTTTTTAAAACGGAGTTATCTGCTTTTGCAAATGAACTCTTCATATAGACATAGAGGTCAGATCCAATCCCAAGAGGTCACTCTTGGGGGAAGTAATTAGAGATACATTCTAATGCCATGTGTGGACCATTATACCTTTACCTGGATCACTTATCCATGTGCTGTTAATGTTTGGGGTGAATGAGATTAATGAATCACTGAACTCCTCCTGCCCACCTGGACTATCTGCATATTGAGCCTGTCTTTGCATTTGCCATGTACCTAGCCAACATGTGTTGGCCTTGATGGGGCCACTTGATGTACCACAGTTGAAACCTAACTGATGTTCCCAGTTAGGACCACATTTTAAATGTTCCATTTACCAGTGGACTAAAACATTTTTACAGCCTTGTTAAAAACTCTTGTTAGATTATGCAGTGTTTATCATACATCAGTTTATTTGGTGGCAGAAATGCAGGAGTCAGAGAAGAAAGAAGTCCATATGATGAGGGAAATGGTTATTTTAAGTTTCCCATTTATTGTCATTCACCCCTTATCTCTCTTATCGGACATGCAGTTGAAAGAGTGAAAGGTCGCTTCTTTCCACAAACTTTCTTATCTTTAATCTGATAAATAAACAACCTGGGTCATCTGCCACCAAAAATCTAATTTCATTTTTAGAAAAAGCACATTGGTCAGTCAAGGCATAAGCCATTAGGACTGCCAGAGTAGCTTCAACAACTTCAACAACCAACAGCTCACACCTCTACAGCACAAACTTCTACTCCAAATATGGTCACTAGTGTTTACAAAAAAACAACATAACGGTGACTAAATGCCAAACTCAAGGCTTAAAAATGTTTGTCAACAAGTCAATCAGTCATGTCACGTTGGCTTTGTCCATTATTTTTACAGTCTATGATACTGCCCATATATGAGCCCTGTATTGAGCCCATCAAGGGTCCTCAATTAAACCATCTTGGTTAACCCTGGGGCATCACTGGCTGATTCCAGTAGTCATTTTATTTAGGACCCAAATAGTGTGACTTTCCAACGAGACAAGCTGTTCCTTGTTTTATATTTAAGCTCCTTTGGTAAATGGATTTAAGCTTGTATAGCGCTTTTCCAGTCTTTGGACTACTCAAGGGGCTTTTACACCACAGGTCACACCTACCCATTCACACCCATTCACACACTGATGGCAGAGGCTGCTGTGTAAAATGACCATCAGAAGTAACAAATCCCATTTGCATACATTCATACGCTACCGACAAAGCAGTGGGAGCAACTTGGGGTTAAGTGTCTTGCCTGAGTACACATCGTACATGTGTCTGAGCGTCAACCTTCCATTTGAGACAACCAACTCTACCAACTGAGCAAGAGTCTTCTGAGGTCTTGTCCAGAATTAACTTATTGCAAAAAGCCAATTGAATTTTGTCGGATGCAGTCAACCACCTGATATCTGATGTACTACATTAGCCCTTCACATTTGCCCACCTGGTAACATAGCAGTCATCATTACATCACTAAAGGATCGATAATGTCCAAAATATGAACAAAAAGCTGTGATAGGACCTTTTGGCTTAGATTCACCTCCTATTCACAGAACAGGTAGGTCACTTAAAACTGTTCAGGATGCTCTTTCTCTCTGTTATAAATCAACTCCGGTTTAAATCATCTTGGTCTGAACTCCTGGCTGAAAACCCCAGCACCATTCAACGTGGCCATAAATAAAAGGCTGAGCCCTGCTGTGGCTGTAAAAGTTTACCCTTGCTTTCCTAAAATCCTCATTTACATATGAACAGACACTAATATGCCTCCAAACAAATCAGGTGTGATTACCTGCCTCTCTGCTGGATGGGTGAAAGCTCCAAGAACAAGATTCCTGGGGAGAAGGAGTTTTTAATGACCATCATCATTATGTTTCATGTTTTGTTTTGTGAAGCTCTCAGTTGCTCATTAGTGGCAATATTAAAAATTTGAATCTCACCCACAGTGATTTATGTTAAGACATGTGAACACATCACCCCAAAATATCCCAGGGCTGATGAGCTGCAGACTGGAGATAACTATCTTAGAAACTATAGAGTTTGTCAGGAGCTCTTGGTTCTTAATCTAAATATAGACTGTATGGTAAAATAAAAGCTGTCCTCATACTTATATGTACCTTTTCTTCTTTGGTTATTTCTGGTGGTTTGGGGTACAGATGTTTGTTTAAATTAAACTGTATGAACATGGTTCATCATGCATGTAATGAAGACAGAACAACTTACTGACCTACCAGCTGCTAAACCAAAAGTCTCTTCTAAAGAGTAAAACTTAATATTAAAGTAAGAGTCCTGCTATTTTGCCACTCCACATATAACACTGCCTCTCCTCTATGGACATTTAAAGGAGGATAATGGCAACCACTGTTAGCTGATCCCTCCGCCAATGACATTCAAAAATAATTGTACATTTAGGCTCTTTAGTTACGTTACCATTTGTCACCATTTGTCAGTGTCATTCACAAATTCACCTTTAACCTTTGGGGATGTTGTCGGACAATTTTCCAGTTCTACAAACAGATTCAGCACAGGTTTATTTTATTTATTTCCTGACATCTTTTGTTGTGGGTTGAGAGTGTAAATAGCAACGCTTCATTTTCTTTGTCACTAAGAATGTATATAGTTGCAAATGTAAAATAGGATGTCCATTCTTCAAGCATTTAAATTTGAAAGACATAAATTGCTGCACATACCTTTAAGTCTTTAACTTTAACTTAGAAGGTGATAAACTCTCTCCCTTCAGCTCATTATTTATCCCTGCACATCCATCCATATGCACAGGAGGGTTGAACATCCTGGTGAAGCACTCAAGCAAGATACACTTCTGTGAGGTGTATTTTCTTAAAGAAACATTTACACTACAAAACCTCTTCTCACAATGAGTGTCTATTAATGTCAGTGGAATAGATAAATACATGGACATGCAGTCATAGTTGGGTAAAGAGACAACCTAAGGAGGCAAAGATTCCCGGTAAGTCATACATTTCACTTCATACATTTTTCATCAGAAAACATTACTCCAATTTGTACAAGACAAAACGATAACAAGAAATTCTGAGCCCATAGCATCAACTGTATCGAACCAAATCAATTCCTCACTGGAGCTTTAAATTAGGAAGTAGGTAATAGAATCTTAACATAATTTATGAATAAGATTAAACTACTGCAGCCCAATACAGCCTGAATACATATGACACAATCAGAGTTGAACTGTTAATGTTTTACATCCAGTATAAATCCAGTTTAAGGCATTTTATCCTGCAGTATACAATAATGTAGATCATTATTTTTGTCAACAGTTTGGGGAAGGAAAGAGAGTTTTGGAATTACATGTGTCCATTACTTTTGTCTCCACAGTCTATCTGAGTTTTATTTTTCTATGATTATGTGCTGTTGATTGTTTGTCCAAATCTATCTATCTGAACTTATCTTGCCCGCAAAGAGGATCCCTTTTCCATAATTTAAATGTTCAACCAAAGAAGCTTTGTGTAGCGAGACCAGAAACATTTCTGCATCTCACTTCTTCCTTCTCTATGTCCGTCTCTCCTCCTTCCTCACTTCTTCTCTCACCCTTCCAATCTCCCAACAAGCTGGTCTCCTGCTATATGTATCACTCCTTCAGAGAGCACTCTGTCTCTCTCTCTCTTACTGTGGGGAAATGGATCGCCCTTTTGGAGCTTTTGATTATTTTATGACAGACTGTGTTATGAAACACATGCTTATCTGTGTTGCCCATCCATTGTTAATGCGTCACGTCTTAATGTTTTTGTGATTCATGATGTCCAATCAAACAAAGCAAAACAGGAAATAAACATAACCCAATATTTTGAATTTTTATTTTCCTCTGCATTCATCTGGTCTATGTTTAGTCAGTGTTAGTGAATACTAAAGCTCCCCTGGATCTTTTTAGCTTTACTTACGATTTAAGTCTCCATGAAACAAAACTTCAAGAGTATCTAACTTCTGTATCGTTACATATATTCCACCGAAAATATATGGAAAGAACCAATCACAAGATAGAAGCCAGGACATAACGTTGGGATGAATTTGATTGGATCGTTAGCTTCGACAGAGCTTATTAGTCGGTCGAAAAATGAGTAAACGCCTGAGTGCAGGATGACTCATCTGACATCTGAAACATTTTTTCAGGTAAAGAAAATAGAGTTATTTTGATGTAAAAATACTCAGATAATGATTTATTGAAATATGTTTGCCAGATAAATTAACATTTAACACAGGCACTCTGGATTAAAATGGGGAAAATGTATTTCTAATTTCATGGGGACTTTAAATAAGTATGCCTCTGTAGATTAGAAATCATCATCACATGCATTTTCATTTGATGTTGTTAGTGCAGATCAATGACTTCTCTTCCAAGACACAATTTCAAATTTTTGTATCGAGAAAAATGTATAATGAAATGTTCCTTTTGACTCAAAGAAAGACCCTGAATCACTGGATTGAGTCAATAATGCCGCTCAAACAGACTGCAAAACATAATGAGGGAATATTCTTTCAGTAAATATCAACTGAGATTCAAATATCTTGTGGAATTATTTACATTACAAGAAGAGAAATTGAGGTTTTACCATAAAAAACATTGCCTTTTTAACAGGATGAATTGCCTCAATTATTTTCAATGTTAAAAAATCATACCATGTAGTCCATAAAGTTTTGCTACCAATTTTCTAGGGAAAATATTTTTCTTGTAAAATTATGCATTCCAAAAGATTTCCTTAAATAAAGATAACTAAGAACTGCTTGATTGAACATGTTTTCTAAAAGTTAAACTTGAGAATATTATTTCCCTATAGTATTGATTAGTTGCAAAGGAAGCACAATGAGCATTTCTTTTCACTCAAAACTCTACAGGAGGAAGAATGCAGATTCTGTCAGCTGTAGGACTGTGGACCAGTTCTCTGCTCAGCTTCTAATGGAAGCATGAGTTTGCTCATCCAGTCTACATGTGTTTGGCGGGGGACAGCAGAAATGTTAGGTTCCAAAACATGGGGAAGCTCTTACTTTGAAATATAGGCCCAGGAAAAGCTATTTGTTCAACAGTGTTTAAATTTACAGTGATCATGTTTCATAATGGTTTTTGCACAACAAGACAAAAGTCGGTAACACTTTAAGGTGCTTGTAATAAGCTTTAATAACAGGTAATAAATCACTTATAAGACCTTATTAGATTCTTATTAACACAAATAAGACGTTAATATAGGCATAATTAACACATTTATTATGTCTTATAAGACACTTATAGGATCTTATTAGAGACTTATTAACACTTTATATACCGTCATAAACATTAATAAGATGCTTATTAACATTGATAAGACTTCATGAGTGTTATTTAAACTAAACATTAATTTATAATTGGCTTGTGAGATATTAATTAACACAAAGAAACTTGTTCATAGACCACTTATCAACATTCATAAGATGTTTATTAACATTGATAAGACTTTATTAGGTTCATATTAATGCCTTATAAAGATTAATGAATACTTTATTATGCACTTATTAACAGTTAATAAAGCTCCTCTGCAGGTACTGGATCTAAAGAGGGAACACTGCTTATAAAGATTAACAAATACTTTATTATGCACTTATTAACAGTTAATAAAGCTCCTCTGCAGGTACTGGATCTAAAGTGGGAACACTGCTTTGTATTTGTAGTAGCATTTTTTTTTCAAAAACTGTTTGAGTTGAAGTTTAATAGACCTCCTTTTTGTTTCTGCCTTTACTTGAAAGTTGGACCCTGTTCCAACTGAGGTGTGTACATAATAAAGTATTTATTAATATATCAATGTATAAAAATATTTATCAATGTTAATAAACATCTTATGAATGTGGTCTATAAACAAGTTTATTTGTGTTAATTAATATCTTACAAGCAATTATAAATTATTTTTTTGTTTAATTAATGCTCAAGTCTTATTAATGTTAATAAGCATCTTAATGTTTATGACGGTATATAAAGTATTATTAACACAAATAAGATCCTATAAGTGTCTTATAAGACATAATAAATGTGTTAATTATGCCTATATTAACACTTATATAGTGTTATTTGTGTTAATAAGAATCTAATAAGGTCTTATAAGTGACTTATTACCTGTTATTAATGCTTATTACAAGCACCTTAATATAAAGTGTTACCCAAAAGTCATTTTGTCACATACGGTATACCATTGGATCATGGAACAGAAGCAGCGGCTGTGGTGAGCTGCTTGATGAGAAGCACTACTGACGGGCTGCACACTTCAGAAATCAGACTGCATTCTGTTATTTTTGACTCCTCTCTTTTAGAAGAACAACACTTGAGATCGTTTGGGTGCTGTTCATTTGTAATTCTGACATAGTTGCTGTTCATTGACTCAATGAGCTTAACGTAGGGTTGCTGTCTCCAGATTTCTGGGGGTACAAGAATGTAGGCAATGAATATTACACGGAGCATTTCCCCTAAGTCTATAAAGCAATTAGTGATATCAAACTTTCTAGAAGGCATCGTTACACCATGAGGGATGCTTTTGGTTTTACACCCTCTACACTCATTTTCTTGTCAAATTATTAATAATTGATAAGAAAAAAAAGAAGGGTTTCCCGACTGGAAACCAAATCTTCCCTGTTATTGTCCCACAGGAGCAAATTAGGAAATGACAATATGCTATCAAGCCAGCTGCCACATTGTGATGTATCACTGTCGTGTTTTTTTTTTCAAGAAAAGCTATTTTCCGACAAGTACTGGTTCAAACCCAAACTCTTGACACTTCAACTCTTCAGTTCATCCTCTTCTAATAAAATGTTCTTTCCTTTAAAAGTTCTTAAGTTTATAATTGCCTTAACCCCCCCCCCCCCCCCCCTTAATTGACTGTTCCTAAACGTTTGTTTGAAGGTATTTGCACTTGCCTTGTGTACATTTGAAACTACTGCAAGTACTTTTTTTTACTGATAATGAGACAAAAAGTCCATCCATTAAAGTTACTGCTAATCCTTTGAGAAGCTGGAGCAGCCTTCAGCAGTCATTCACAGAAAAACCCTGGACAGAGACAGAAAACCACATTCACATCTACAGTGTTTAAGTCCTGCATGTCTTTGGACATTGGGAGAATGCAGCTCGGAAGAGAAGCTCCAGTGGATAATATGCAAATGGCATACAGAAATGTCAGAGACAGCGTGTAGTTACAAACCAATACCCTTTTTTGTGAGAAGAGAGAGCTTACCACTGCACCACCACACTGAGGTCTCTTGTTTTGTTAACTGTAGTCAATGCTATTTCCTGTTCACCCTGGTCACATGACAGAAAGCCTCGAATTGTAAATTTGGAAATTTATGCCAAGTAAATAAATAAAACTAAATTAGTCTGAACAAAACAATATCATTACATATACATACAATATATTGTATGAACATCTACTATTAAAGAATAGATCTCGAACTTAACTTAACCCCTATATCCCTGGCTGTTTTGCCTCCTGGCTCTTTGGCGACTCCATTCACGTTTTGTTCTCATCGTCTTTTTGGTAGTGTGATCTGTGAGCTTTAGCATAAACAACTAAAACGTATCATTAAGCTGACTTTATTTATTTTCCATTATATTTTTTTTCATTTCCTCAGCATTAAATTGCTCCTATAAAACCGGTAATTTAAACTTGAATCAAAAGAACATTGGGAGGAACAGAGAATTACTTTCCTCAGGGTATACACATTAAATGGACCATAGCAACATAGTTCTTTTTTTCATCTATGTTGATTATGTACATGTGCTTAGTTAGCGTCTTTTTGGCTGCTGTGTTGTCCCAAGCTGTTTTTATTGTGGTAATTTGTTCAGACAGGATATGTAGATGAACTCTATGTTCTTGTGTAGGGCTAACACCTTATACATTATGTGGAAATGCAGCTTTGAGATAAAACATGCACGCAAAAAAACACAATTGATTAGAATAAATGTATATTGTCAGAAGGCATTCTGCGAAATATAGGAAAGAAAAAGAGGTTTTAAAGAAAAGAAAAAAAACCTTACCTGAGGTAACTTAACTTAACTTAAGTGTAGCCAGATTCAGACTGTCACAGGGCAACCCTGTGCCCTCTAAAGTAATACACGGACACACAAATGCTAATGTTAAAACAGACACTCTTGAGTTAACATCAAGCTGACTGAGAGGCCTGTGTTAAGGTTAGCTTAGCATGACTAGCAACTAGTACTTTGTGTGAATGACTTCTGACAAAACTTAAGAATAACTCATTGACAAATAAATAGTATTTTCAAGGAAAAGATAACACACATGGACTATTTTACATTAAAACATTGTATTCATTGTTACACATAAAATATATGTTTGACACCTGTTGCTCCACAGCCTTGCTTGCACTCTTTCTCAACCAGGAAATGTCAAAGAGAACTGAAGCCTGCCTGTGGATTATATGGGGGTGTGCCAAGTGGAAGGTGCCATGTTTGGTAGAGGTGGAGGGGTGTTTAGGTTGTTGAGATTAAATATGTTATTTAAATGGCTATTATTTACTCAAGTATTTATTTAACATAAATGTATGTTGATATGCTTTGAGCATTATGGCAGATAGTATGTGTTGTTTGTAGAACAGGAAATACTCTCCTGAGAGTAAATTGATTTCCAACCCTTTTGGTTGGTGCCAACTCCTATACAACAGGAGGCTTGAGGGCCTTGTTGGTTGTTGGAGTAGGTTGTTGGTTGGAGGTAGTGATGGCGAAATGAGGCATTGTGAAGCAATGAGGCTTTCCAGCCAATTGTATCGCAAATAGATTCATTACTCGAGGCCTCATTTAACACAGTGTACACTAGTAACACCTACTGGTCAAAACAATTTAGAGCAGCCAAATTATTATTGATCACATCACATGTTATTGCAAATTGTACTACTGCGGTAACCAATAAGGATTCACGTTTTTACTTTATAACATAGATTAAGATTTAATTTATTGATCCCAGCAAGGGGAAATTTCTGTTTTTACACTCTGTAGTCATGCAACACACACATAGGCTGAAATATGCACACATGCACAAACAGGATCCTATGGACATGCACTAATGGAGAGATGTCAGAGTGACGGAGCTGCCCACAGTGGGCGCTCCTGAGCTGATGGTGGGGAGGGGGATTGGTGCCTTGCTTAAGGGCACCTCGGCAGTGCTCAGGAAGTGATCTAGCGCCTCTCCAGCTACCAGACCAACTTCCATATTTGGTCCGGGACTTGAACCGGGGACCCTCCGGTTCCCAACCCAAGTCCCAACAGACTGAGCTACTGCCGCCCAAGTTAGCCTACCTTAGTTAATATAATCATATTGTCATTCGGTGATCTTTTTTTATGATTTCCTATCAAGATATAGCCTATGAAACAACAATATATATAAATCTATTGTTCAACAAGTTTGAGGACTTATGTTAACTCCAAGTCCAGGAAAAAAAGGAAGATTGAAAGAAAGCTCCTTAAGGCACACCAAGCACTTCACCTTCAAATCAAAATAATAAGCCATCGATAATGAACACAGAAAATGATGATAGTGACAGAAATAATAACAACTAATTAAAGCGATACAGCATGGCAATACATGAAAGCTTAGTAGCAGAATGGTTATGGCGGCGCCACTTTGACATAGAGACTTGGGTTCGGTTCCTGGAACCGCTGAACAAATGTTTTGTTTTAATGTTTACCTTATTGGGAGATGATAACTCAAAATGCTCCCAAACAGGAGATGTTTTCCTCTTTTTCGCAGGCTCCATTTCTTGAAAAAAATAGAACCAAAACTCCAACTCTCAACAACCAACTAACGCAAACTCACGAGGAGACATGACAAGTGGGTTTCGCTTCCTTTTATCCACAACCCGAAACACAAACGAATCAATGACGTAGTTCTACTCGAAGTGAGGCCTCGTTTGTCATCGATGACGCGCTTCTCTGAAAATGACACAAGCCTCGATACGGGGCCTCGGCTAGAAAGGCTCCTCCTACTCGACACACGCTTCAAAGCCTCGGTGTCAACCGTAACATCACTATTGGAGGTTGGAGTTTGGATGTTGGAGTTGCACAGTGTTGGTGAGTATGATGACAGTAATCAAAGAGTGTACAGAGCTGCAAGGGCCCAGAGCCGCATTGTTTAGAGCTCAGCCTCTGCTTTTATTTGTCACTTTTTGCATTTTGTTATATTTTCTTGGAAGTATTATTTTTTTAATTTGTTACATTTTTCTCCAGGCCTGCACTTCACATATTGCTGCACTTGATTTATTTCACTGTAAATAAATTCACTTGGACTGCATTTTCGATTGTTTCCTTATTTTTGGGCCTAAGGCACTAGGCCATCCTTACACAGACTATAGGAAGGATTTATTACAAAATGAAGGGAAAACAAAACGGGCTTACATACAAAATCCAAACACAAAAAAACAACATCCAGAAAACCGATCTAAATAGGTGAAACCAGAGTAGAGATCAAAGAAACTTAATCACAAGGTGCAAGATTTAGAGGGGATAAAAAAAACAACCTCCAATTCAGTTTCTTAGATTAAGTTTTATTGTGATGGGCATCCATAGTTGTTTTATTACCACCACCGCTCTCACCAAGTAATACTTTAACAGTGCAAAACAATACTTCTTTCTCATGGTGTTGTACATCTTTTCATTCAGAGACAATTTATAGAGTCCTTCCATTTGATCAAGGTCCTCTCCAGGGATTTCCATAACATCCGGAAACCTTCTGACAGCATTCCAACACCATTTTTTATCCTCCTATCTGTGTCCATTGCACAAGCAATGTCCAATTTGTATCCATGCAGATAGTTACACTCAGAGCCTTTCCCTTCTCCTCTTCCTTTTACACAGTCATCACTTCCTAAAGTACACTCTATGCTTTTCACAGCTTCTTCTCAAGACAGTCCCCTCTCAGCTCTAATTTGATTCAGTTTCTCCTCCTTTATTCTTTTTTGACACTATATTCAGATGTGTCGCAGAGGTTTTTCTTGCAGTGCAGGTATGTTGCTTGACCTTTCTCTTCTTCGCACCCCTTGTCATGACAGTCATTTTGTCCTCTTCTACCACATCATTTGACTCCTTTACATACAGCAGCAATATGGCCATTCTCCTTACAGACACACCGTATCAAGATATACTCCGTGAGAGACCATGCTTTCAAAGCTACAAACTGGGACACTTCAATTTCACCGCAGACCCCCTTGTACTGATCCACACATCGGTGACCTGCACTGGTCACACAAGGTGGTAGGCAAAGCTGCCCTCCAGAGCAGTTTGTTGAAGTTGGTTGTCACCGGCGTTTGCCTCACTGAAGTAGGTCTAAACAGTTGTACTTCCAGCCTGTACCCACTGTTTGTGTTTGTTCTTTTTAATATGGCTTCTATGTTGATATTTCCACCGTGGACGACTGAAAATGGACACTTGCAGTGTGTGCAAAACACAACATTTTCATCGCCTGGTACTTTTTGAAGGAAGCTTTAAAGCTTCCTTTTAGGCATGACAGCTGGCCTACCTGTCTTTGCAAGGCAGATACTGTTGGTATGATGAGCTAGGCTAGCTAAACAACAGATGCAACGATGATTTTCTATTTGTTGAAATAGCAACAGACTAGGCAGTACCATTAATTGACATACTGTGTATATACAGACAAATCAATGTTGCAAGCACAGTGTATAGTTACAACACAGAGAAAAATGCTCTGTTTCAAATTTGCTCAACTTGTGACATCACAAGTGGGATTCTGGTAAAAAAAAAAAAAAATCCCCTCCCCTCCCCTGGCATAGAACAAAACTTTTAATCAGGTCTGCCATCCGTCTACACGGAAAACTCAGAGGGGGGCTCATTGCATTTAAAGAGACACACACACCAAAACGCAGCGTTCTGAGACAGCTGGTTTAAACTGGGTCACAAACCTCTTCTGGTGCTTGATTCATGTTATATTTTGACCAAAGCACAGCACAGATGTTTAATTTAGACCACAGGGGACTGTTTGAAAAGGTAGAAAAGGGGTATAATATGTCCTCTTCAAACTCCCATTATCCTCATCAATTCTACTTCCCCATGTTGTTTCCCATCCAATGTGTGGGTCCTTGATGCTCCTGTCCATTTTCATGGGCACTCCATTCAAATAAATAACAACTTCAAGTCACTTGAAATACTGTTCTTTTCCGGGTTCTTTCTCTTTTCTCAATTTCTTGCCCAACTCCTCCTATTTATTGAAAAAGGAACTGAGGGATAGAACGGCTGGATCCACTGAGTAATCATTGACAGGTCACACTTATCAGACACAAGTGTAAACGATAAAGGTGGAGCACATTAATCCCAAAGACAGGTAAAGAAACAAAGGAAAGAAAGCTGTACATAAGTGAGGTGGAAGTGACAAAGTAAAACAGAAAAAGATGATCATTATAATACATTAAATATATATCTCAAAAATGTATTGTACATTGCAATTTCACCCTCCAGCACTTTTGTGAAACTTATTTTGACATTGATAAAGAGAAGACACACTGTCACATTGAACTACCTCTTCCAGAGTAGGTGCTGGTACATCTGCAGGCCTTTGCAAGGTTACATCAGTGTTCTTAACTGCTATTTAACTAATTTGAACACTTTGTCAGACCTGAAAGTGGAACTAAATAATGATGGTGACAACCAAGACTTAGAAAATAGAAATAGAAATCTGCTTTAGAAATAATTCATGGCTTGTCCTTGAGAAGTGTGGTTCTATTGAATTCAAAGGAAAAGACTCAAGTAATTATTAACCTCTTGAACAAATGATTCAGATGTCCTGTTGTTCTTTATAATTCATGTCAAAGGCCAACAGCAAAAGGTTGAGCCATCAATATATTGACTGCCTGGGACTATTTGGGGGATAAAATACAAAAAATAAAACGGATGTTATGGTCCAAAAATGTATTTTGTGAATAAGACGGGTCTTCTCAAAAAGCAAATATGTGGAGACAACAGATCAGGCACTTTACACTGAGTGACTAAGTGAGCTGTCAAAGTGTGTAGTCAGCATGGATGAGAAAAAAACTGATGTTTAAAAAAGGCACTCTGCTTCTTCAACCTTTCCCAGAGTTCAAATAAAAACAGTTAAAATGATTTATTAAGAGGAAGATCTTCTGCTTTTATACAAAAATTGGGTATCATGAAACATTTAAAGTCACATTTCTTTGGATGGTCTGGAGGCAGGTCTCTCCCCACAGCTTCTTTTTCCTTCCCTCTTTAATATTTTGTTGTTTAATGACTGACAGAGTGGCTGAACGTTGCAGTTACATAAACCAGATGATGCTCTACTTTATATGAGTGTGGAAGTCTGCAGCAGTGTGATTTCCATTTCACAGCCCCCTGAGCTGCCTGGTGCTAATTTTAGGTGCTGCGAAAAATAACAACACAGAATTAGGGAATTTCCCTCAGATATTCAAATGTACAAGAGCCTTTTTGGTGTTTGTTCTTTCGTGAGAAAAACAAACTTCAGAAATAAAGTTGGTCATTGAATGTGTTCTAGGAAATGTATAGGATATATTAATTGGGATTATTTACAACAATAATGAAAGCAAACAAAGCTCTGCTGATCTTAGTGTTAATTTCTAACAATTTCAGAGAATCTAAAATTTAAAAGACATTCCTGAAGTGACTGAAGGTATAAAGTGTGTTTTTCTTCAGTGGAGTAAGAAGCCGAAGGAAGCCACCAAGCTGAAGAAGAAGACCTTTTGGGCTTGGCTTGCTCAGGGGTAAATGGTAAAAGCACTTTTCAAGTCTTCTGACTACTCAAAGCGCTTTTGCACCCCAGGTCACAGCTACCCATTCACACCCTCATTCACACCATGATGGCAGTGGTTGCTATGCAAAGCGCCCATCAGTTTATTAACTAATCCCATTCATACACATTCACACGCCGCTGATGAAGCAGCGGGAGCATCTTTGGGTTAAGTGTCTTGCCCAAGGACACATGGGACATGTAGTTGCAGGAGCTTGAGATCGAATCCCCGAACTCGACCTCATCGCGTCGATGGCCATGCATGAGCTCATTCGTTGTTGTTGATTATACGGCTGGTGGCAGACCCTTGCAGCCCAGTTGCTCGGTAAACTGGGATGTTTGACAACTGAGGAGGAAGGCATCCAGTCTGTTCTCCAATTGCATCTCTTGACAGATTGAATCCCCCCAAGAAGCTTGGGTATTAAGTAGAGCTTAGCGAGGTAGTGTAAGGTAGTTACACCCTGACAGCCAAAACATAGAAATGATAGAGTAGTAAACATAAGGCAAGATAGCAGGACGCTGACAGATGGCTGGCCAAACACACTGGTGCCATCCTGCCAGAGTAAAAGCTGGTATCAATGCTAGCTTCCAAAACCTTAGTCGTGAGAGAAAGTTTGTTCTTTCTAATCCATCCAGAGAAAAAGGGTTCTTTGAGAATAGTCCTACGCACTTACTGTGATATATATAGCAACACTTTACTGATAACCAGAATGGAAACAAATGGAAAGCAGAAGTATACTGATGTAAGTTTTCAGCAGTTTTGGAAATGAAGACCTTGAATCTCCTGTTTTGAAGTGTTTTACATTTCCAAGTATCTTTCATATTTCTTAGCTAATCATTTATATTCCTCCCCCTTCTTTTGCAAACTCACCCTAACCTCTTACATAATACAGTGAACTACATGTTTTGGCTGAGTTTATACATCCCCAGTAACCCACCTCTTTAAAATTTCAAACACACATACATTGCGTTGTTGTGCTGCTGCCTTGGCCAGGACACTCTTGTAAATCAGATTTTTTAATCCCAATGAGGTTTTCCTGGTCAAAGAAAAAAGAAAAAAAATGCACAAACAAACACACACTTGCATAATACATGTGTGAATGCAAATGCTGTTAAATTTGAATTCCTCCACTTTCGCAAATGCAAGATTCAGATAAATGCCAACGCACACACCCCGCAGAGCGGCAAGCTGTCCAGCGTTTTTGCACCTTACACTGTCTGCCTAAGCTGTCAGGTCACATGACCAGCAGCCATCGCCAAGATGCATAAAGACAGCGTCCTTTAAGAATTAATTATTGCCAAAAATAGCAATAAGAGCAGGAGTATGTTGATGCAGACGGGCATGTAGAGCTATCTTGCTCGTCTCTCTTTGTCTGTGTGTGTGTGTGTGTGTGTGTAAAAGAGGGAGAAAAAGCAAGATTTTGGGTCACTGTGGATAATAATCAAAACTCCAAGGTTTTAGGGAATGCATTTGTCTGCTGTATGCAACGTTCAAGTCTGTCTTTCTGCATGTGTGTGTATGTGTGTGTGCAACAAAAAGAGAGAGAGAGGAAGGCAGATGCAACACAACCTGACAGCAAGACATAAATAACACAGAAGCAACATGACTGTAACATGAACACAACACGGCCTGGTCACGTCGGAGGATTTCTGTCTTTCTCACATGGTGTTAATGTTTTAGCAGCTTGACCGCAGTATGGTTTGTCCTAAGGACAAAAATCATTGATTTATGAAAAAGGAGTACGTGACAAAATTATATTGTTTGAACAAAATGTAAGAATGTAGATCCATTACGAAGTCAGTTGACCTAAGGTGCTTAAAAACAGCCCCAGGCCACATGGCCTGTTGAGAGAAAATCATAATAGCAATTAGCTAGAGCAATTTTATTTATAAAGCACATTTCATTACAGGTAAGCTCCATGTGCTTTATTTAAGGTTAAAAACAAAGGAATACAGCAATTAAAAATTGTTTCAACAGTCATGAATAAGAGACAGATATAAAATCTGTGAAATCTAGCACACCACAAAGCAAACATCAATAACCACAAGTGATCACATACACATACACAAAGAGTAACTTTTTGTATGCTTAGAGAATAAATTAGTTTTGACTTCACTTTAAAAGTAGAGACAGCGATGGACCTCAGGTCAACAGGTAGCTTGTCCCAGAGAGAGGGACCACAGCTTCTAAATGCCCCCTCTCCGGATTTTATCACCTGTGGGGCTGGGTCAGGTTGTAGTCTGTGAGCATTTAAAATGGCTGTTTAGTCATGATTTCTGTCTTCTAAGGTAACCAATGGGTTTAAAGCTCTGATCCATACATCGCTCATGGAAGTCAGAATACATATAGCTATTGGTCTATTTGTTGGGTAATGTTGACAACATGAATAATGTAAAATAATAATGCTTTTATTTTGAAACATAATGCAAGAACAAGCTTGCAGTGATTTACCGTAGAAGGTACATTGATACTATAATGTACACTCATTATTTTGTGTTCAAATATCCTACCAAGGCAGGCAGACTTTTTGATCATTTTAGGACATTAGGGAAACAAACCTCTCAAGATATGACACCTTCAAATAAAGATGTAATTGTGTATATCAACTTGGTATTAAATTATGTTATACCTTAGTTTAAAGTTTGTACCAAAGAATCACTGGAAAAAATACTGGACCTTGAAAGATTATTTTGTCATTTTACTTTTTCAAATCAATTTATAATGAATGTCCACTGTTACTTTTCTTATTTCTAATCGTTTTAGTCCCATGTTTGAGTTTTTTGAACTGGGAACACAAAGATCGTTGACAAATTATCTTTTATCCAAATCTACACCAAACTATATTGAAACACTAATTCATTATTGTCATTATTATTATTCTTATTATTATTATTCTTCTTCTTCTTCTTCTTCTTCTTCTTATTATTATTATTATTATTATTATTATTATTATTATTATTATTAATAATAATAATAATAATAATTATTATTATTATAAGAATCTATTTTATTTAATTTCTTCAAACTAATAACAGTAAATCAAATTTGAAATTGCATAGGCTCTATATCAAACAAAGGCAAAGATTTGGAACAATGTTATCCAGCTCAGTTTGTTCTCTAACACCTACCATCCAAAATAAAATGAAACGTGATAGGTGTGAAAAATATGTTTCATTCTCATTTAGTTTTTGAGTATTTTGCCTCTTTCCCTTTTTCTCCTCAACGATCACACACGTTTTCCTACAATCATAAGAAAGAGCCTAGAAACAAATTCATTAAGGGTTTCAAAGCCGATCGAGATTTTAGTAGGACATGAAGTGATGCATTTATGTGTGCCTGTGTGTGTGTGTGTGTGTGTGTGTATGTGTGTCTGTGTGTGTCTGTGTGTGTCTGTGTGTGTCTGTGTGTGTCTGTGTGTGCGTGTGGGTGTGTAAGGAACAAAATGTTCCGTCGCTGCCCTTTATTTGTCTGTATTCTGAAAGAAAGTTTCGGGGGACACTGTGCGGCTGTGTTCTGTAAATAATGGATGCAGTCTGTGTTTTTGTGCTTTGAAAGGACAGTGTGGAGACAGCTTTTATTACGACCATGTTGGTATGAATCCTGAGGCTACTATTTGTTCCAACCTCTGATATTGGAGCATTGCAAAAGGTGGATACATGAACCATTATGCTTAACTACAAATCCTCCCCTGCGACTCCAGGTTGTGTTTTCAATTGCATGCATCTTCACTATTGATAAGGGCATAACCTCAAAACAGGAAATTTACTGACTGAATCAATTACAATTACATTTCTGGTAACATGTGCCTACTTTGTACACAGGTCACATTGTGATGGAGGAGAAAAATGTTTCTTTTATTGATGTGTAAAAAACACAGTCACAGTGACCTGTGCACTGTGCCTCAAAGAAATATATTCAGTTGATGTATGAGCAAAATAATGGCTGCAGTGGAATCTAAATAAGAGGGTGTGATGATGAATCTTTTGCTTCTCCGCCAGTCAAATAGTTCATATCTCACGTTTTAAAGAGCTGAACCAATCACAAGAGTGGATGATGAAAATGGATCACTGAATAAGAGCAGAGGTCTGAGCTGAATCTGAAAGTAAAAAGTCACAGAGTAGCAGAGTGAGTGCGAAGTCCAAAACACACAACTGTCAAAATGATGAATATATCACATTATACTGTAGATATCATACGTTGAATTGAAATGAATCAGTGGTTTAATAAATGGTTTTATTTTGGAAAAACAGATCCAAAAAGCATTCTGCATAACAAAATGAAACGCAATTAAGTGTCCTGTGAAGAATAGTGGACATTCATTCATGCTAAATATTTGCTTCCTGAACTGTGAGTAATAACAGCCTGAGAGGAGACAGCACTTAATTCCATAAGATGCAAATGAAGACAAGGTTTCTTCTGCAACCATACTTGTGTTACCTTGTGCATTTTTTTCTCTGCTTTCAAACATGCTTTTAAAATTGTATTACGAGCATTCAGACACAGACTTTCAACTCACGTCTCCGTCACCATGGAAACCACTTTCATTCGCCCAAATACGGTAGCTACAGTAATATAGAAACTGGGATATTGGACCTTGAATTTGATGGATTTAATGTTTAGATGCCACCAGAGCAGTGTGTATCAGGGTCCCAGCATCACTGACTACCAGGTAAAAACAAAATGTTATTTCATCCAGGAGAGACTTTAGAGTTTAGGAAAGATACATGTGCAATATTGGTGATTAGACTCCTTCATGAGGTCTTCTTGTACTTGGGGAAGTGAGGTTAACAGGATAGGATACCCCCCCTGATGGAGTGGTGGTGGTCACGGTGATGGAATTATGCAGGAAGTGATGAGGAATGGACTTAGGAGGAGCTGGTCATGACTCCATTGAGATGGAATGGAGGTGATGGGTTGAAGTGATCAAACTGAAACGACAAACTGCTGGTGAAAGTAAAATATGACAGCAGCAGGTTGATTGGACGACACAGGTCCTTGCAGAATTTGGTTGGTAATTACTTAAAGAGTAAACACCCCCAGTTAGCTGATCCCATGAGCAATAACACAGAGGGAGTGACATGAATGAATGGAGACTAATGAATGAAAGTATGAATGAGTTTACAAATTGTCATTTGTAAAAACACATTTTAATGAGACAGGATCATATTCTATTGAGAAAAAGTCAAGACAAAATATACAATTCTACTAATCAAAGCTAATATACAAACTTGAATGTACAAGTTTGCATACTAAGCTTACAGATGAAAACACAGGGTACTAATTGTAAATTTTAAAAAAAGAGACATAAAAGCCCTGATGAGAAGTGAACATTTTTTTGATTCATCCATACAGAGCCTGCTGCAAAAGGTGTTAATGTCAAAATTTACCGCCCCCACTGACATGAACATATGAAAAACATTCAAACCTATTCATGCAGCTGGTTAAAGTCCTTACCTCCGACTAACAAAAAATGCAATCCAATTATAATTTCTAGAAATTGAATCCTGTAAGTAATTTAATTACATAGCTCATAAGTCTGTTTAAAATAAAAACAATGGTTTGACCATAAAACTCTCTATAACACTATGTAAATATAATACTGATTCAATTCCCCAATTTGCATATAAAGGTCATTTTAATCTAAGATCTTACCAAAGCAAAAAGCAGGAAAATTGAATTATCCTTCTCTGTGCAGGATTGAAACTACTATAATCATTTCTGAGTCACCTGGTTTCAAAATGACATAATTACACCATCACAATCAATCTCAGTGACACGGCAGGAGAGTTTAGATGACAGCTGAAGTCTGCCATACGCTACTGGACTGTCAAAGGCCTAATTAAGATCTCTGTAGCTCTCACACTAAATTACCTTGTCTCCATAGCTTCCCCTGTGACTGACAGAGAGGGGAAGAAGGCAAAAAAAAAACAACTCACATCAGTCTACCTGCCAGGAATAAGAACAAACATTTAAAATCACAAGGAATGATTTCATTTTGATAACTGTACATGTTCAGTTTGTGGTGTATTACTTTATGAGTACCCTAGATAAGTTTTAAGTAAAGTCTTATGTTTAGGATTATTGAAGAAATTGCTGAATATATCACCTAAATAGCTCCATACTTCAGCATATAACCTGCGTTTAATCTTGTTATTCGAAAGAAGTAGGAAAAGAAAACTTCACATTTAAAGCTCTCTAGTTGGAGAGGTTTAAAAGCTATGGGAGCTGTCCGTGGTGCTGAACTGTGCAGTAGTTTCCTCTCTTGGAGCGCCTTAGGTCATGTCTAACTAATGAGGTTCAACTGAATGTGTGAGCTGTCGTATAATTAAGCAGTGAATTAAAAGTGTGCCATATCTTTCCCTTAACTCACCTCTCATTCCCACTACAATGAATCATTTACAACCCTTGCTAGCACTTACTTACATCAAAAATTGTAGAAAAAGAGACACTGGGCACGAGTACTGCAACGCTGAACATGCTTGTAGTTATGTGTTTAAAAAGGACATAGTCGGAACAATGTGCGGTTGTGGCTCCTTTAGAGTTTAAGTGCACTTATGGTAAGTGACTTAGAACAAAAGCGTCGACAAAATGAATTCAGTGTTATGTAAATTGGGCTTACGGCTTTTTCTTTGTGTTTTATTTTTTTTCCCTTTTTGTCCCAGTTTAGGAAACCCAGTTTTCTCTCGCTACAATCCCTCTGCACTAAAACTTTCCTTTGTTGAGCTGAGAGCTGTAGACAGACATGTGCTATGATTGTGGCTCATACATTGGATATGTTTTTGTTTCATGTTGTAGCTTTGGGCTTATTATATTTGCATTGCTATGGCCTGAGTTGTTTTCGGGTGACTCCAACATGAAAACCTTTAAGAAGGGCGCTGACCAAGAACATAGAGCAAGCAGAGGAAGCTGGGGTAGTGATTGGGGACGATGGATTGGTCAGAGAAGCACTGCGATGAGTTTTGAAATGTACATAATCTTAATTCATTTAATTTTTTCCAAGGTTAACTAAAAGAAAAGATATCTTTATTGAACCAACTAAGTAACCTTTTAAATGAAACTAAGTCGTTTTTTGTGCCCACAACTGCAACAGTTTTCTGTAAGGTTTAGGAATAGATTATGCATTTAAATGAAAGACCTCAAAGTTTAATTTAGTTTCAACACAGGAAATAAAAAGCGATTTCTTTCTCTAAAAGAGAACAACTCCCTGGTAGACAGTCCTTAAGATTGTAGCACCAGAGATTTAGGCCACTACCACTAATACATTTATGACAACTGACACAAAGGGCGGAATAACATAACTTTGACTGACACTATAAAAGACATATATTCATGACTATTTATGTATTCATGACCTCATTTTCTCATAGAGCCCTATGACAACTTCTTTCGCAGCAACTGGAGTTCCCCTCTGCTGACCATTACTGGTTTCTAATCTGCTTCCAATTATTGATGGTTAATGGTTGGCACATGAAATCAATCGAGAGGAATGAAATATGAATGTCAAGTTTGCAAAAAATAATTAGAAAGGATGTAAATAATGTGTAAAGTGATCTGATATTTATAAAAAGTTTAATACCGTGCTGTAGATTCATCATACTTACAAATTGGCTCTTACTGAAGACAAACTGATGACCTTCTGGAGGTGGGATGCTCTCTCTCACAGGTATTATGATTATAATTGAGTCATCATGCTGCCACTGGGACACAGCAACACTTAAAAGCTAAAATAATTACCCCAGTTGAATCACATTTATGATTCCTTCAAAGTTGCTTAGCAAAGAACACAAATAAAAGACAGCAACACAATGCTGGGCTGCAGAGAAGGTGACTCATTTTTAAATCCAGCACAGCTGAAGTGTAGCTATTCGGCCTTTAATGAAAGTTTGTTCAGATGGCACCCTGACGGAGGGAGTCTCCATGAAGATGTTTTCCGCAGCACTTCTGTACCTTTGTGACTGTTATAATGTTTAGATTACTTCAGGGTTTGACGAGTAGCTGCAGAGAGCTTATGCTTGGGCTAACGCCTTGGGCTTCTGAATGTCAGGGGGCTATTGAGAGAGGGCTGAAGAAGGTGTGTGTGTGTGTGTGTGTGTGTGTGTGTGTGTGTGCGTGCATGCGTGCGTGCGTGTGTTTGTGTATGTGTGTATGTGTCTCTTGGTGGGGACCAATTTGATTTCAGACCGTTAGAGTTAGTCGCCTTGCGATCTAAGCGAATAACTACTTTTGTTTTTCTCCATTTATTCAAACAGACACTGTGTTCATGTTAGATTAGGATATGTTAAAGAAAAGGGGTTATTCTTGTTGTTGTTGTTTTTTTCACTATACAATGAAATTATATCACGTAACGGTCCTGCCAACATTTCCATTTTATATGGAAGCTGTGTTAGTTGTTGTAAAATGCAGTTTCCTGGTCATGACGAGATAGAATCAAAGTCAAAAATGAATAAAACATTCATCCTGTTGACCAAAGTCAACACAATCTTCTAGCAAAACAAGCAACAACCAAAAACGGTTTGCTGGAAGATTTTACTTTTTTAGCTTGTAATGGGACAGAGCCAAGAGCTTGATTTGGAAAACGCAGGTGTGTTTGTGTATGTTAATACTCATAGTACATTATGCAAAAAGAGACCATGTCAGACGTGCTATGACTGTCACTGATTGCAGTGTGAAATTCTGTTTACAGACCTTGATTTGGGATGCAGGTACTTTAGAAATTGGTAGAGAATCAGAAGACTTTCAGATGACATTGCATTGACTTCCCTTCATTTCAATCAGGCTTATCTGATCCATATTCGTAGCTTGCCTTAAAATGAGCATGCCCTTACTAAAAACTAAGTCTCTTCTCTAAGACTTAATGGTTAATGTTTTAAAGATTTGCATCTTGTCTCCAAAAGGAACATGAGAACATTGTATAGACATGTTTTTCAAGAGTTAAAACATAATATATAATAATATCAACAGAACAACATGTTAGGCCTTTAAAGGATTATTTAGTCGTATTATCAATGGGCCTCATTCACCAACCATTCTTAAGAAGACATTTCTTCGTCAAACCAACAGACATAGTTTTCAAGGAGATTCTGACACTGGCCAAAGTTTTCTCACCTTGGATTTCAGCTAAGATTCAAATCTATAAACACTTGAGAGGCCTCTTAGGCACATCTAAGTTCTGATATGCCATGGTAAAATGATTGGTTATTGAGTTTTCTGTAAAGTTGCATAGATTTTGTTTAATCTGTCAAACTGTGTATAGAGACACTGTATAAAAATAGTTACGTTTCATTTCAATGATGCAATGTTTGACTTCAAAACTTTAAATTATGAATATAAACACAGCAATTATGTCACAATTTTAAATTACTGTTTAAATTAACACTTATTCACAACAACAATAACCATCCTTAACGCAGTTATTTAATTACAAATCTGATATTTCCCTGGCTCATTTTTCCAAGATTTAAAGGCAGGGTTAGTAATTTTCCCCAGATACACTTTTTAAGAGTTTGGTTGAAATTGTCTTTAGGTCCTGACAGAAATTAATAATTCATGTGCTCTGAAAAAGGAACGAAGAAAATCCGTAAGCGTTGTAAGCATGTAAGAAATTCGACCAATGTCCGCCAATTTGATGAACCAATCAGGCCTCCCTGTCTCCCTGCTCGTTCTCTACCCCTTGTGTGCACTAGCCCACATTCAAGCGTATACTGTGAGTTTACTTACCGCTGAACAAGACATGAGACGACATAGTTTCTACACAATGCAAGCGATGAGCAGAGGTCCGCTTCTCGAGCAACAGTGCATGTAAGTGAGGGCCGTGGCTTTTGAGGGAGCACAGAGGGGAGGGGGTGGGTGGGTGAAGACGGAGCACCGAGGGAATGCTAATGCTGCTTTTAATTACCAACCCTGCCTTTAAGATCAAACTAGTTTATCGCACTTCATCTGGTGTTTTCTCCTTTCCGATGACTGACTTCTCGAAATAATCATTTAGCCTGTTTGTGTTTTATTAGCCCCGTAATAAAACTACTCAAGTTTTTGTTACATTTCAAGGTCAGTGTGCAACCATTTTTAACTGACTTCTGCACCACAGTCCTGCAGTCTCGTGCCCTTACTGTATATGTGTATTGAAGGAGTGCTTTTCTATGCTACTCATTTAACAACAGGCATCAGCTTCCTACTTACACAGACATGACATTTATTAACAATTCAGCAGTTTAAGAACAGCTCCATGAGTCTGCCAAAGACTTTTCTTGGGATGTTCATGACAATTTAAAAAGATGGTGAACGAGGCCCATTGTTTCGCCAACTATTTATTTCAGTTACAATAACATGTTTACCCAGCTCATTGTTTGAGGGACACTGAAACTTCATTTAAAGAAGGTCAAGGACAAGAAACACAAGCAGGCAGACGATCCCACTAGTTGTTAGAAATATGAATCTAAAATCAAAGTGTTGTAACATCCATCACAATACAAAACTGACAACTTGAATCAAAAACTCTCTCGGTCTTGACCTACTTAGGTTTTGCACACAGTTTTCCTGTGCAATGGCGGATTACCTGGGGATTACAGGATTACTTTTTTCAGGTGCACTCACATTCAGTTTTAAATCCAAGGAGAGCAGTTTAGTGCTTTGGTCGTGTGTTCTCCTGACAGTTTCATACTTTTCAAACTTTTACATGGTAGTGTTGCTGTGTTTACAGATCTTACAATAAAAAAATAAAATAATTAACCTTAAATTACAAGAGTTCGGCAAGGGATTACAGAATGTATTATGTTATTATTGGGTATTGTGCTGGAAATTTCTGTTAACAATGCAAAAGAAAGGCTCATGAGTCAATCAAGGTCTTGTTTAATTCTTCTCGCAAGTAGAAGGAACAAAGCTTCAGACTGTATTGACACTCTGATCACAGTCACAATAAGCTTGGGTTTATATACACATGCTTCACAGAAAAACCTTCATGCCGATATAAGGATTGCCGATACAGGCGCAGTCAAATATCGAATACATTTCGTCATACATTTCAACACGTCGCACAACAGTAATGTCAAGGAAACTTCAAGTCTGAGTATCTTTGATATTTAACCATTTGTAAGAAACCTTCATCCTTGGGTAAAGACAAAACAAGAATATTACGTATTAAATTATTGTAGCATTTTTCAAGCGAGCTGTAAGTAAAATGTGTCCTCGACAGTAAACAGAATTTTTCCATTACGGTATCCTCATAAGTATGAGTAGACTTTTATGTCTTTATGTCTGATGGATGGTGTCTGCAGTATTTTCTGCCATTATCTTTGATATAATATATAGCCTATGTATATATTTATACATACTGTATATCAAACACTTCCCAAATTTTAATCTGTACTTTTGCACCAAACTAAATGGGCCACATTTGCATCTTTATAATATTCCCTTTTAGCTGCTTCAGCACAGGGAGCTCTGCGGCGGGGTGTGATCTATTTGTGCTCTGCTACCCGCTCACTGTTGGATTAATTCTTAAACAGCTTCCGGAAGCATCCTCACAGCTCTCATTCATTCACACTAGCCATTCTTCTGTATCTCCTTTGCCCTGTCGCTCAGTCTCTTTCTGCCTTCCGTTCTCTCATTTTGCAGTCTTTTTTCCCCTGCTATTATTCTCTCCATCTGTCAGTCACTGCCTTTGTCTGTCACTTTTTTTCTGTCAATAGCTTCTTTCCTCAGGTTCCCATACCCATCGTTTAGCCTAAGTGCTAATCCTGAGTGACTTAGTGCAGCGGCCTAACCAGTTTGCAGTCAAGGGATGCAGTGCAGCTCACTTTCTAAAATCTAAGCCACAGTCAAAGTTTTATTTGATGCATTTTTAGATTGTGTGACTCACAGATATGTTCTCGGTGATCTTTTTTTCTTCTCAGTCATTTAAGATGTCGGAGCAGCCATGCACAAAATAATGCCATATTTTACATTTATCTTATTCTCACTATGTTGTTCACATCCCCAGTTGAGGGGATATTATGGATTAGCTTAGGGGGAAATATTAAACTTTAGCTGTCACTTTATGTTCAGCTTTACATGCATGAGTCACCGCTTACTATCAGATGACAACTGTTTGTGAAATGCTGTAATCCCTTTTTGTAGGTTTTTGTATTTCAAATCACAGTCATGTAATATTTGTTATTCTGTGCAACCAAAGCAAGTTCCAATCAGAGAGTTTGAATATAACACTCTACAGGCATTAAACGTATTTTCATTCAAATACTGTATCATAATCCATAAATAGAGAAAGGCCGCAGCAGGAATAGCTTAATAGGAATAGAAACTAAAAAGTGGCACATTAGCATGTTACTGAGGTTTTTTGTGTTTTCAAAAAGTTGCTTCTTAGCTTGTTAACAGAGAGCAGCAGAGCAACATAAGGGTCAAGTTCAATGTTTGAAAGTCTTCTCTTTATTTGCTAGCTCCACTATGTTCACCATCTAGCCTTTTTGCAGGGCAGGTCGTGTATAGTGTTTTTTTTTTGTAAATGCTGCATTGACTAAAACAGCTAATAGGATGAACAGGGTGGAGGAGAATGCTTACACTGAAGCAACACAGTAAAGTTGCAGGAAGTACATTCAAAAGCAGAACAACATGAAGAATAAAGCAGAGTCTGTGTGGGTTGTTGACCGCTTGTATAAAACATATAGGAGATCCATTGATTGTATCAGGAGTTCATCAGCAGAATTGTTGGAAGAAAAAAAGGCTCAAGGCAGGTGGTGGCGACTGAGCGCTGGCTGGCGTTGAAAGAGAAGTATAGGCAAGCTTTACCAGAAGAAACTATCAGGCTGCAAGGTCATTCAGAAGAACAGGTGGGTGGTGAGGCACACAGGTAGGCTGCACACAAAAAAACTCAGGTCAGTCCATAATTTAAACACTCAAACAAAATCACAGCAAAAGTGGCAGTCAAAACTTCAGTATAAGATAACACTACAAACAAGAAATGAGTCACTGAGTAGCGACTGCTAAGGGATAATCTGGCACAGGAGTGGTGTCTTGACCAGGTTTTTATGTCAGGCGCGATTACATAAGGAGAACCAAATGTTCCTGTGAGACCCAGCTCTGCCAGCCACGCCTTCCAATGCTCACACAACCTGCCAGAGAGAAACAGAACGAGAACAGGAAGAACCACAAAGTAACACTTAATGCAAAACTGAACACTGAAACAAATATCACCTTTTTGTATTCATTTTAATGTATAGATGTAATATTCATCAAGTCTAAAAATCATCAAAATGAATCAAGCATTGAGTGATTATCACTTCAGAATGAGCTCTTTGTATTTCTATAGAGAATAGGTTGCATAGAATCGGTTTAGCACCTTCCATGTTTCTACGGTTGCCTAGAATGGACAAACCAAACACATGCTCTTTTGAGAGTGTTGTAATGTAATGTTTACAGTGAGTTTCCCTCCCAGCATGATTCTTTAACAGGCTTGGCAAAGGGGAGCATTTCTTCGTTGTTTATTTCAATCTGCAACCTCTCTGCTGGTGCCAATCAATAATACACACTGGTGGCTTTTGTTTTCATCAAGTTTCAGTGATAACTGTTGATACATAGCCGCTAAAAGTCCTGCTCTATTTTGTGGCACATTTTTACCCTTTTACATAGTAAGAAAGTATCATGCACTATCAAACAATAAACTATTTATGTGACCACATGGGGCCAACTACACCTGCCGGTAGGCCAAAAGGACCATAATCCTCTTTTATTAGCAACATATCATTCAATGTTTTATATGTGGCCTCGTGTAATTTGTACGTCTATATTGTATAATAGTATGACATGTTTTTCTGTTGTGTGCACGTAACATTTACTTTAGTAGGTTCTTGGATACATGCTTTTACTAATACCTGTTGTTTAAATTTGTATATTGTTATTTCTGCTCAATGCTGCTCCACGTCTGTCCTATATACATTTTTTATATTATTAGCTTTATGTGTATCCTGCATGGTTTATGTATTTTCACCTGTGGCTACTTACCTGTCTGATTCATTACTGTCATGACATTTCTATTTGTAGCTTTTAGCAATGTTTGAATTTTTTTTTTTTTTTTTAGGGAGCCTTTTATAAAATCTGGCCAAATTAGCTGAATTAGCCTTTTGGCTAACTCTGGAATATTTTTCAGAAATGTTTATTAATATGCTCTGTCCTTGTAAAATCAAAAAAATGAAAAATAAATAAAATATAACCAATGATAATGCATCAAAATATCATGAAGTTACAGTTATGTGGTTAATCTTATAATTATATTTGAAGTTAAGATGGACTACAAACTTGGCTAGTTTTAGGTGGAAAATAGGTTGGTTGGTTAAAAAACATTACTTCAAGGCCACTCTAAGAGACAAACGTGATGTAATATACGTTGCTTAATATAACTCAATCTTAACTTCAGCTCTCACATGTGGAATCAATCATGGCCTAATTGACAATCCGGTTTTATTTTTAGAATTCCATCCATCCCAATCATATCTGGTGACTTATTCTTATCTGAGGTCTGTGCTACCTCGTTCTCAATGTTAACTGATACAGATGTTAAATATCCTGATTACACCTGAATCCAATGACAAAGCAAATCAAATACTGAAAAGACATTGAGTAGCTTTTTCTGAGGAAATTCAAGATTTGTATGTGATATAACTCAAAATCCAACTCGAGCTACTTTTTTAACTGACATGTTGAAATATTCAATTTTATTGTTTCTGCTATAAAACTCTGAAAACTACAAAGACCAAAGTGCAGCTAAAACATCAGTTGGTATATTTTAACAAGCAGAGAAGTGACATGGCAAAGTCAGAGTGTGGAGCTTTTCCTACCTTCACATTTCTCTTGCTTACATTTTATTTCCTCCCCTGGAGACAGTGATCCATTCCCATTAGGGTGTCACCTCATACCCACTGCTGTTTCCTGATGTGTGAATAGGATTAATAACTGAACTGTGGTTCTGCAGGATATAAATACTGAACAGAATTACATCACTTTCACTCCAACATTGTTTAGAAACTTGGATCAAGACCATGTCAAAGTGTCAAATGTATTGTGCGTCTGCTGGACATCTGTTATAACATCAGGTTGTCTGTGCAGACCATTTGTTTGCCAAAGTAATTATTCTCAATTCAAGACACATGCAATCAAAACACAGATGGGAAAAGTACTGAGCAGGTAAGGAAAAAAAAAGCCTTTTGCAAATCAGTTTCAAAGGTTTACAAATCTCTGCGTACTAGGCACGGATATGCATTTTGCATTGTCAAAGATTGGAAATCTGTGCACACAGTTTACAAATTCAGTGGCACCGATTATAAACCGTTTGCAGATATGGAAATTGATTTACAATTAATTGCTTTTTATTTTTTCTTACCTTAGCCTTGTGAAGTGATTAAGCAAGTTCGATACTAAACCAAGGTTGCTCCAGCCACCGAAACTCTTTCCTGTAAATGCTTTAGAATTAAGCAATTCCAATGCCTTATTATCCAGGATATTCTGACACGTTGTTGCAACTCTTTGGAGTATCATTTAGATGCACAGAGATTCATTATGTACTTACCAAAGATGCAAAACATTACAAAAGATGTAAGTATCTGTTTTCTTCTGGACTTCCTAGTGGTTTATGTCTGCTTGGTTAGGTTGCCTTTGAAATATCACTTTCTCCATATACGTAATCCTAAAAAAAAGAGGTGTATGAAGGAACACATTTGTGGCTTTTTATAGAAACTGTTTCAATTAGTCAATTAGCTTAACATCACACTGATTTTCTCTTTGATCATTTTGATCATTAAACTGTAAATGTAATTCATGTTGCACCATCGTTTTCAAGAAGAAAAAAAACCTAATTAAAGTGATGGTAAATTCATCCATGTTTAACAACAGAAACAGGCCAAAGATACATCCCCTTGAAATGATAAAAGAACGACTCAGATCTGATCTTCAGCAGAAACATAAAGACATAACTAAATCTTAAAGTCATCTTCTAAAACAAATAGCAAGCATCAGGCCTCATATCCGCACAACATTGAGAATATGCCATTCCATTTTCAGCTGAAAGTCCAACAACTTTGGCTCATTCAAAACACTGCTGTCATAATGCTTTTCTTTTCTCATTCCTTGCCTTTTTAAAGAACTTTGAAGTTGCCCTGTATTTGAAAGAGCTATATAGATATTGTTTTCTCAACCAAGCAAAATAATAATTCAACAATATGGAGGCCAGTACGCCTCATGCATACCTTAAGTGATGGTATTTGATGACTTTAATAAGAAAACAGGATGGCAATACAGGTTGAAAAAGGATAAACATCATTTAAATTAGGTTGTTTTTTTGCTTCAGGCTGCAGCCTCAACAGAGATACATATCAAATGAATGCACTAATGGACAGTGAGGGCGAGGCTTGACACTTCTCCAAGGCTGAAAAGCTGCTACAACAAGGTAAAATAAAGAGCATTTAGTCTGCAGGATCCGAGTAATGTTTTCAAAGGAAGAGTCTAATGAGACGCCGCAGAAAGCTCCAAGAACACAACCTGTCCCAGCGCTCAGTCCCAGGAGGAGTTAACAAGATAGAAAAACGGTGGGGTGGATCAGAGATCCGGCTTCATCTGAGAGGCTGTGGTTGATCAGAGAAAACACATCAAAACAATTACGCTGAAGTAAGACAGAAAAACAAACCAGAGGAGGTAGTCGGAGGCAATGCAGCCCATTTCTGAAAGTAAGCTTATTGAGAACTTGAGTAGTCTACATCCAAACACTTGGCAGAATTAGGAAAGTGTGCAAGAACTTGATGAAAAAGGGTCTGCAGGAAAGCTTTTTTGGGTTTCCAATTTATTACTTTTAGCTTTTAATAATTGTATTTCAATCAGTTCAATTATCGGTAACCCCTTCATTTTACACCTTAAAAATCAATGTGTTTAAATAAATCAAGTAAGAATCACTAGAGCATCATATTATATGATAATATTTTTGTAGTTGTTGTTTGTTAAACTTCTGCACCCTTTTCTCTGCCCTTCTACTCTATGAAGAAGTAGGTCATATATCTGCTGATATTGCTTGAAGTCCCCCAGGAATGGTGGGCTATGTGATGATGATATTGCAGTAGTGGTACCAGTTGCAGGCTACGTCATGCACCTTATCCCGGGTAGACATTTTCCCATACATCACCTTCACATAATAAGTAACATCGGTGTAACAATGAAGCAATACAATCAGAAAATAGTCTTGGAGTTGTCACAATTTCATCTGTTCGAGCCAGTTTTGATGGAGATGGCGTTTTCTATTTAAGTAATAATTCAACCTGACTCTGTCACAACATCTCTCAACCAAGCATCCCGCCACGGTCAAATTGTAAAACCTGTTCTCTCTCCTCCTACAGTCAGAGTTCGGATACAGCCTCAGAAACCCACTCCTCATCACATCCTGCATTCTTCTATCACATCCACCACCAGTGTCTAGACTCCATAGGGGGGTATCCTAAGCTGCTGTCGGCCTCATTACTCCTCCGAGTACATGAAGTGGTCATGATGGAGTCTAATCCCCTTTTCAGACTTTGCACATTCATTTCCTAAATTGTTAAATAAGTAATTGTTCATTCTTAATTACGTCTCTCCTGATTGAAATTACATTAATGTATAAAAACTTCTAATTGCTTGCACCCTATTCACAATGGACAGTCATCAGAAATATTAAAATTCAGTTAAAAGCGGCCGGCTGACAAATATGCCTGAATATAAGTGCTTGCTAGCTATTGTTCATCTTAGAGGTATCTGCAGAGGAAGAGGACAAATTGGTCAATTTTATTAGCATGTGCTTGGTGAAATGATTGGCTCATCATAGGCTGGGTACAAGCTGCTTTCAGAAGAGTGGCCATTTCACTGAAGAATAGTTAAAGCTCAAAAAGAAGCACGAGTCTGCATGGTGCCACTGCCCTAAAGCACAAAGTGAAATTAGGCTGTGAGTCTGGGAGATTACTCAGCAGTTCAGTTGTTGGCACAGTTAAATGGATCAAAGCTATGTGCTCACAAGATGCCTGGTCAGGTGTTTCTGGCACACAATACGAGTTCTGGAGAGACAGTAGCATGACCCCATTTAGCAGGCTCTGCTTTTATGATCTCTCTTTAGGAAATGATCAAGACCTAGGCACCTTCAAAGGCACATGTCATCGCCTTCAGAGGAGCTAGAAGGTGTGCAAAGAGTGATGTAGACATGAGGGGCTGACAAACTACATGATTGCTGACTGTGAGAAGAACTGAGAAGACTTCTTCAGGTCAGGATGAAAGAGGAACTACAGTCATGAGCGAGGCTGTTTATGATTCTCAAGTTTAATTGATTGAAGAATACATTTTGGCAAAGACTGTCATGGTTTACTGTTTGAATAATGAAACAGCTCATTGAATTAGGAAAGCAGCATATGTCCGCTCTCCCCATTGTCCGTTTCCCAACAGAGAATGAAGTATTGCTGATGTGGTTGGAGGAGGAGATGGGCTGTATAGCATACTAATAACATGAGTGGAGTGGTGTAAAAAGTCACACTGAAAAGGCTTTACCAAAAAGAAGAAGAAAATGAAGCGTCAGTAAGACTTCTGGTAAAACTTTTGCTCTCCCAGATCCAGTTGCCTCTTATTAAATTGAAGCATACACTATGTCAAAATAATATTCACGGCATCTCCAGGCTCCATAGGAAATTTACTAATTCAAGGCAACAAGTAGAAATCAATTCAAAGCTGTGCCAGATGTCTTCCGTAGCATAAAACTTACAGGTAACCTGATCTGTGATTTTACACACTCAAACAGTTGCTTGAATAAATATACACACATTTTTTGTATAACTTGCTTGCCTCACAAATGGTTAGAATTCCTGGTTTAAAAGGCTGAACTTAATATCTTAATGTAACACAGTAGCGAGAAATGTAGTTACATGTTCATTTTAAATGAATGTCCATCCAACCAACTGTTGCTAAGAATGTATATTAAAATAATTTAATTCAGACTAAATATGTTAGCCTTTATGTTAGCCCTAACCTTAGACTGTGTGTAAGACGTATATGTAGCCCAGTGACATCCTTTGTTGGTTTACTGTATAGATCAAGGCCTTGAATCTAGAGTTTGACATATTGGCTTTCACAAGAAGGTACCATATTTGGACAAATAGTTAGCTGGAAAGAAGCAAAAGGTTTACAAATGCTAAGTTATCAGCTTATGCTAGCATTAGCTTGGTTAGCAAGGTGCAACCATGATTAACAGTCTGTTATAATGATTAAGATGCTGATTTTGCTACAGAAAAACAGCCATTAAACCAAATCTTTTAACAAAATATGAAATTTAAAAAAACAGCAAAATACTCAGAGTTTTTTTTTTTTGTGCAACAAAACATTTCACAATGCATTTCGGGTTGGTAGCCACTTGTCATGGTCGCCATACTCTTTAGCGTACCCTGATTTTTTGTCTACTTTAGAGAAAAATAGCCCATTATTAACAAAAAAAAAACAAGCATTTCAGAACATAAATGCATAGATAAATGATAATTGAGATATAAATAAAGCAGCAAGAAGGGACATTTTTTGTCTCCTTTTATACAATATGTTACCCCTGCTCACACTTAGAAAGAATGCAGGTTGAAGACACTTTCCATTAGGCTTCACTTTTCACAGAGTATTTACCATTACACTGCCTGGCTCTAACTGTGTTAAGAGTATTTTATACAGCCTGACACAAAAGAGAATGAAAGAATAAAACATAATGAACATGTACTGAAAAATACTTTTTTTGAAAATAACTAATTCCTTGATTTTTGTATACGTGCTGTTTATGAATACATATAATTCCCTCGATAAGATTAAGTAAAAATGTGTCAAACACGTGTGACGATGCAATTTCTCGGCGTCTGCTGAAGGCAAATGACACTAACAGGCTGTGAAGGGAAATATCCTGCACAGTATTTAACAGTCTTAATCACCTGAGAAAACAACACAGTAGAGGACATACTTTGACATTCTGGGAGTGTTACATGAGTCTCAGAGACACTCGTAGAAGTTGCCTCAGGACATTTCAATCAGGAGAGGCTTCTAAAGAGTTTACAATGATTTATTTAACAGTTTAGGAAAAGCTAAATATGCAATGTCTTTGCCGATTAGACTGCGTCATGATGACTTCATGCTCTCAGAGGGGTAAGGAGGCCGACAGCAGGATAGGAAATCTAATCTCTATGTCAAATTCATTCTGTAACATGTTGCATATTAAACCCGAATGTTTCTTATTGGAATTATAGAAACTACCATGTCACAGGCTCAATAAGCTCACCAACGAAGTGAACTGGAGTCTACCGTGGTGGTGTCTGAGAGGAGGGTACTGAGGACACTGCTCACACTGGAGAACACCTTCATTTTTAGACTGAGACCACTAAAGAGCATCACAGAAGCTACAGCAAGTCTTATCTATCTGTGTCCATCAAACTGTTTCACTCCGTCATGTTCTGCAGCAGGAAAAACTGGAGCATGACTTCTTATATCATGTGCAGCATTCATTCATCGATGTTGGGCTACATGCCGTTCATTTACATGTGTAATCATTATTTTCATATGTTACTGATCAATCCATCACTAATCAACACCATGTGCAATTTTACTCTGACTTTCAATATTATGTGCACTATCACTTTTTATTACTATCAGCTGCTGTGAAGTTTAATATATTGCATGGTACATTACCTTCATTATCATGGGCAATATTACTTTTTACTACCTCTATAAATCATAGCCAATACTTCTGTCAATGACGACATTCATTTACTTAGCTTACATCTTTTTTTTTTTTTTTAAAGATTTATTTTGGGGCTTTTTGGGCCTTTAATGGAGGGATAGGACAGTGGACAGAGCCGGAAATCAGGGAGAGAGAGTAGGAAATGACATGCGCCACCAGTGCCCCACTTAGCTTACTTCTTATCATACTTCTATTGATATCACGCTGCACTGATTCTTAGCATTTCACCCTTATCCACTTCATACTCTATGTTTCTGTATTTCAAATACTGATATATATGATGTTATTTCATGTTGCTTTTATTTTGCACCGTAATGTTGGAGCAATCTGGCATCATACTTTCCTTAGGTATTCACATAATTATGTCTTTGTCTTATATGTATTTTATTTTATCTTGTCCTATCTTACAACAACCAACTGTGTCCTGAACGAACAGGTCTTCAGTCATCTCCTCTCTACATTTTAGGATGCTTTGAAGGAGCGTTTTATCAGACAACATTAAGTTGAGTGTATAACAACCTGTACTGCACGGCTGCCCCATTGCCATTTTTTATTTCACTACTTGTGTCATGACAGCTGTCTAAGGTTCTGATCCAGGGTCTGTCCAGAGTTCAGGGGCTGTCTGCTGCATTCATCATCCCACTCTGATACGATTCAGCTGTAATGTTGTTCCAAGTACATCTCGGTTAGAAACCTTGACTGTCTGCAGAGCCATTTCTTTGCTCCATGCTGCTTGCTTTATTTATTTTTCAGCCTTCACAGTTATCTCTTTGCTGTTTATAACAGGCTTCTTCTAGCTGCTGGTTAGATTTGTTTGCCTGATGTGTTCACTGGACCTAAAACACTAATTTCACCACTAGTATAAACAGAGAGAAAGTATGGCTCAGGAGTGAATATTACCTTTTCTTCACATCAGAAGTGTCTCTTGCAGTACACTCAATATATTGAACCTATTTGAAATAAATAAGTCTGTGCATCATTTGGCATTTCTGGAAAGCATGTGTTGATATGAAGCTTTTTTTTAGGTTACATGTTTAAAGGAGACTCCTTTACATCTCCTTGTGTTAAACATGTCTTCCTCTCCCTCATGACATAGTTCCACTCTTGACTCTACTACAGACAGAAAGTACAAGATGGGCTGCCAGCAGGGATCCAGTGATTTCATCTTAAAGCGCTCAGATTGTGAGAACAAGGTAGTCCTTGTGTCAGTAAACGCCTTATCGCAGCACATGCATTCTTCAGAGCACACATAGCTTACACCTCATCACACCTACTGCAGAGCACCATAGCAGGCATGCCTCTGATATGTAAATTATTTAGGTTTCCTGCAGGAAAGGTGAGTGATGGATACATGTCAGGAAAAGGGATGGAAGTACTGGGTACTGAAAAAAAAAACTTTTGTGGAGAAAAAAAATCTCTATCTCAACATGTAAAACAGTTTGCACAAAAATTGCATACAGCTTGCTTTATTTTTTCTTCAAGATTCATCAGTTATTGAAAACCATGTTTACCACCCATGGGATGCCAAGCAATGTGTTGTTGAAGTTTTTGATGCAGCTTGGTGTTTCTTTGGGTTTTATACCTATTCAAAATCATGGTTTCCCCATATAGTGTGTGATAGTAGAAGTATAGTCATGTAATAGTTATAATACAAGTGTCTACGAGCCTGCTGGTAGGAATTTATTCCATTTTAAAAAAAGTGGTAAATCTTTGACAGCTCCAGGTTATGCACATTTTAAAGTTCATGACCCCAGGAGCAACTTCATGGTGTGAACTGTTCTTATAATGGAGTAATTTTAACAGCAAGCAAAACTCTGTACAACACACAAGACTCAAGGATCAACTCGGTTATGTTTTTAATAAGACAAACTGTCCCGGTACTGGCTGTGATCCTGCTTTCCCTGTGTATTCCTGGCTCCCTTGTGTCTCCTCCCCCTTTGTCTGTCTGTGTCTCCCTGTGTGTTTGTGTCTCTGGAGTGCGTGGCATCTTCAGTTAAACACCTGGTGGCGTCACATACCTGCAACTCATCATCTCATCTGCTGCAGTACGAAAACCCTGTGCTTCAACTCTGCTCATCACCAGATTATTCAGTCTACTGAAGTGGTAGTTATTATCGGCCGCTTTTAACGCTTGAGGTTCTTCCTAGTTTTTTTCCCCCTGTCCTAACATATTTTTCTGTTTTTGTCCAGATTTCTGCCAGTGTCTTCTCCTCAAGTCTGCTCCACCAACAATCAACTCAATACATTATCTGTCTGCCTACGGAACCAAATAAGGACCAAACGTCTCCTCCACTCTGCCTCAGCCAGCCAGTCAACCCTGCAATAAAACCTTATTGACCTATTCATTTTGCTGCTGTCTGCTTTTGGACCTGCATTATACAAACCTTAACAATAAACATGATGCATTCATTAAACAAAAATGAAGCTTTGCAAAAAAACAACAAAGTACAGGTTAATCAACTATTGCAAAGGAAAAGTAGCCACAGCTTACATCCTACAATACATGCATTTCCAATTATATGTCTGATTATTTACCATACATGTAAATTAAAACATACTGATGCAACTGCACATTACAAACACCATCGTTCTCCCCACAAACCTAAATTCTTATTCAGCTGAAATCTGCTGCTCACCTGGCAGGCTGGTCACCCCCCAGCATGTCTTAAAAAAAGATCTCAAATCATTTTACTAACAAATAGCAGCAAATATAATAATTTAGATTCCACAGAATATGGAGTAGAGATAGCACAGAAGCATTTGTGTTAATGTATTCAGGAGCTCAGCTAAAAGCTCAAACAAAAGGATGGCAGCAGATGAGATACTTTTCTGCAACTCCGGTCTCCATGAAGCCAGGCGGCTGCTATCAGGTCATGTGAGAAATTCTCCCCGTACAGACTGCTTGCTTCTTGTCCAAACAGAACTCCCAGATGCCTGAACACAGCTAAAGAATTTTAAAGCCTGGGTGAGCACATGGAGCATACAATGTGCTTAGTGTCTCTTGGCACACGTTCAATTTTCAATGTTTCCTAAAGCTCAACTACTGGTCCTGTTTCAATGGTGATAGTTTAATTATTTGGACTATAAAACCATGAAAATACTGACATCTGCATACTGCTATTTCCTTTAAAATCTCTCCCAATGCTATTCAGAGGTGAAATAAGTTGCTTAGATCTAAGGTAACTTACTAAACATTATACAGGAGAAAGGAGGGTGTGAAATTATTTTCAGCTAATTTACAAACCACAAGATCAAGATGGAACAATCAGGACAGCTGCACATCTGGCCGTGTCTTTATCTATTTCAAAAGAAAAGAAAATGTGAGTGAAAAAGTCTGTTTGACCACAGTGACCTTGTAACTTTTGAACATCTTGAACATCTGCTTTTTACTCTTAAACGTAGCTCATGCAGGAAAAAACCATCTGCTGAAAAAGTAAATCTTGAACTGCTGTCCAAAAAGGTCAGATTAGGTGAAATGGGATTATATCGCCTCTGTGGATGTGTCTCATCCGCCTGTTATCACCATCATTTGCGTGAATGTCATCGTGATGCCTTTACTTTCTTTCTTACCTGCAGTGATGTTTTCATCAGAGGCTTTGGCGTTTTTAATCTTAACCTGCACAAACAAGATTAAAGTCTATTCTTTCCATGTTCTTATCCCTGTGTGTCATCACGACACAGCTAATGAACCGTGAGAAATTTCCCTCCCTGACATTTCTGCAGGATATGAGACTTGTAGGGAAATAGTGAGGAAAGGAACAATTAATACACCAATAATTATGCATCAGAGGGAGCGAGTAGACACTTCCCAGGACTGTCTTCTAAGAAAGACTAACTGAATAATAGGATAATTAGAGCCAGGAAACACAGGACTGTATGCAGCAGTGAGCATTAATATCACACTAACAAGTTGTTATCCTCAATATGAAATGATTTAAATGAATAGAACTGAGACTTAGATCCAAACTGAAACCCTAATCATGTATGCTCAGGCAGCTCCACAACATGAATTCCATTAATCCCTGGAGGTTTCAGGTAGAAATCACTAAGGAAGTGGATTTACATTCTAACTAGAGTGTTTGTTTTGTGGGCATGAAGCTTATCTCCAGTCTCAGGTCAAATGTCCTGTTGATGTTGAATAATAATTTCACACTCCGGATATTGCTCCCCACTTTGGTCTTCATCATTATCTGTGTGTGTTTGTGTGTGTGTGTGTGTGTGTGTGTGTGTGTGTGTGTGTGTGTGTGTGTGTGTGTGTGTGTGTGTGTGTGTGCGTTTTCCGCATAGTGCAGCTACTTCAGAGTTTCTTGCTGCAGTGAAGTGTATGTAACTCTGTCTGCAGCACAATGTGATGAGAAAATTAGAGTATGAGTTACTGCAAAGACTGTGCCCTTGGCCTGCCCACAGAGTCTCTTTCTTCAGTGCAGACATGTCTTTATTTAATGGCTTACAGTGTCATGATTTGGTATTATTTAGTTTTGTATTTTCAGTGTTTCTTTATGTTCTAGTGTGTTTTCATCAGTCTTGAGTTCTGTGTGTCCTCAGTGTTTCTTGTATTCCTGCCTCTGTGTGTTTCCCTGTGTGATTGCCCTGATTGTCCTCACCTGTGTCTTGTTAGTCTCACCTGTGTCTGATTCCCCTGTGTATTTAGTCTCTGTGGTTCTTCCCTTCCGTGTCAGTTCATTGTTGTATGTAGTTTAGATGTCGGTCGTTGGTATGTCAGTTTTTTGCTCGTGCTCCTCTGTGGCTCCCTGGTTTTGATCCCTGTGTTTTTTGTTGAACTTTTGTAAGTAAGTTTTTGTTGCCTTTGGCCTTTTTTTTTAATTAAATATTTTTGGTTTTTCTGCACTTGGGTCAACCTCCCTTGTTTTACACCCCGAACCGTAACATTACAGTGTGCATTGGTGTTTAAGTGACCTTTTACAGCCTCTATTTGATTATTGTGAAAATAATAGAAGTTTATTGTAAAGAACTTTGTTTGTGTGAACCCATGATTGAAGAAAAATGAGTTCAGATTCTGCACAGAGTACTTCTGATTGACAGCTGGATCCAGGCTAAACTAGCATTTCATCACAGCCAACCCTTCACATCGTCAAGCATAGTGACTTGCATATTAAATCAATCTTTGTAATCTTTGCAGCAATGCTCTTACTCTTTGGATGATGAATTCAGATTTGAGGAAAATACATTTCTGCTTTCCAAATCATAGACATTGAAACAATGTAACCAATTGTTACAAACGTTTTTATATACTATATCAAATACATCAGTGTGAGAAATCTCTGATGACTAACCCTTCTGTGATAATGGTTGTTTGTTCATATTGCCAGTCACATTCAATCAAATCTCCTAAAACTCTAGAAACTGTTTTCTAACTTTTTTTTCCCCATGCAGATGTCTAATCAGGAGTGGAAGTACAGTACGTTTAGTCTTTATTTTTTTTTAGTCTGTATTTAGACAATACTGGCTGATAAGTTTAGCCCCCTTTTCCTGGAGCTGAGCAGGAGTGCCTACATGTACCATGATGCCTTATGCTGTAAAATGTTTTCTTGTCAAAACAATCCCCTGTAACTATATTTTAAGATGCAATATTCTATCTTTTAAGCAGTTTTGAATAAGCTGTAAGCAATTCAATTAAGCGCTGGAATAGACTAGTTCTCCTGGGCCTCCAATAATGGCACTGCTGCTAGACGAGCCTTTGCAGCTCTGCTGAAGTCTCCTAAGGCCGGGCACCAAAGTAAGGCATTTTCTGACCTGATTTCTGGAGTCACTGTCCTTTTGGATGCCTGCACAAAATGTTAGACAGCCTCTGAAGGCACTACGGCAATATGTTGCATATGAGACAACTTAAATGTATATCGATCTGACCTCAACTTCCATCAGTGGGAGTTTTTAAAGGAACATTTTATTGACAATGTCAATGCTCCATCCCGATTAAACATGTACAGTGTGAGCACAGAATTTGGGAGCTTTGCTCGTGTGTATCGTAAACACTTCACTCAGTGCGATATGGCATTCCACACAATTTCACACTGCATACATTATTTTTTGACAATACCTTAAATAGCTGAGTGTACATTTTCTTCTGGTATTTAAATTAATTTGGCTTGGCACATTTAATATTATAGAACGATAATTGGGAAGTTTCCAGGGACAACGTGCCTTAGGTTGAATAGAATGAAAGAAAAGGAAACTCGGTAAACATATTTCATTCAGCGTCTTCTGGTTCACAAGAAGAAGCTTGCTTCCAATCAGTTTGAGTTCTGTGATAACCCTCCGTGCTGCTCTGTGAGTGGGAAGAACAAACAACACTAAACATGACGTCAAGCTGAGAAAAACATGACATCCAGCTGAGGGTCTCTGTGGAGTGAGGAACAGACGACCCACATCTCTGTGCCAGTCAGGACACCACAGGGGGCATCAGACCACAGGGTCCTGATCAGGGTTTTCATGTAAAAACTCGCAAAATAACAGAAACACTGCTGACATTTGAGCTGGGAGACCTGCCTGTGCTTGCAGACGGGGTGGACAGAATAACAGAAAAACATTTACTGGATAGTCCAGTATCGAGGCATATGTATATATTAAATAACTCTCAGAAAATAGATATTCAGGAAGAGCTTAATTTCAAGAGCCTGGTGAAATTGACAATGGAAGATGAAATCATCTCAATTTCAACTTCTATAGCCTCCTTTTTTTTATTCAGCAGCTCCCTTGCAGGGATGAGGAAGATGAAGTCAGGAGTGCTGCAAAAATACCTACCTGGTATTATTCGAGAGGAAGGATCAATGACGTCTAATTTTAAAAGGTCAAAAGAATTTCAAAACCCAAGCAAAGCCTGAAGTCAGCACTAAGAGTTACCTTAAAACTATCCTCTTCATGCCTCTGCTTTTTAAAGAAGTATGAAGAAATAACTAAATGTGTATCCATGTATACAAATTCAAGTTTCAGCAACAAAGAATATCACATGACCTTTGCCTTTAGCTTAGGCTATAAATGTTTCAGAGTGTGGCAGCAGTTTACTCCATACTTGTTCCTGAACAAATTAATATAAACACATTAAAATGAATTCACTAAGAATGGATTGTGGTCGCTGATAGCTCCATGAATTGTGCATCAATTTCCCCAACTATCTTTCTACATCTCATGGTCCAGTACACAAAACATATTTTGCTAATGATGTTCAGGTACAACAACGCCCACAGAGTTGTTCTGCTCGGTCCAGTTTGCTCTTGTTTTGTGTCTGATTGTGGAGTTGAGCAGTCAGCTCCTCTCTTGCGCGATGAGTTTTGGTTTGTGATTTCGTCCAAACGGAGCTCTTTTTTTTTTTCCACATGTAGATGATAGGTTGGATGAGGATGGGGACACTTTTTCAAGGTGATTGTGCAGTCGATGTCTTTGCAAATGTGAAACAACTTTCAGCGTTCATAAAAAAAAAAAAAAAGAAGCTTCCCTTCTCGGTTGACCAAGAGAGAGCTTAATCAGATAAGAAAAACACTAGTACAGTACTTGTTGTGTGTAAGGAGCTGGTATTGGATAAAGTGTGTGTGTATATGCCCGGGTGAGCCATTGACAGCCCAAGAGTAATTTTACCCCAATACTAAAATGTAAAGACTTAGAGAGATATTCTTCAGTATGTGGTTATACAGAGGTGAAATTGATGTCATGTATACTGGAAAGTTGCACTTGATATCCATTATAAATTCTGCGGTGCATTTGTCACAAACTCTTAGCTGACTGTTAAACTTTCACTCTAACTGAACGTGGCTGTAAGTGTTGGTGTTTGTGATTTAGACTTTTTATGCAACTCTGTTAATTTGCATTGGAAAGGGCCAAACTTTCCCCAAATAATTCCAATAATGGCTCATTTATATAAGCATCACCAGCACACAGAGACGCTATTGGCTTTCCAGCGCACTTAGGGGTGTAATTAACCCTTTCAGTGCCCTTTATGAATTAAATGGTGATACTGTATTTTGTCTCATTTGCAAACCTTTGCAGCAAGCGAAAAAGCTGTGCAATCTTTTTGAGAAACAGGACCTCTGTGTCTAACAGCTTCACAGCTTCTATCAAACTTAATCTAGATGAATAAAAATAACTGGAAATACAGCAGGGTCTAGAAATAAATAAAACATTGCATTTAGAGCTCCAGTTCTGATAAGGACAGGAAAGACAAACCCTTTTATGAGGAAGAAAACAGACACTGAAGCATGACAGAGGATGGATAAATGATCCAAGATAGATAAGAAAGCAATACATGCAGAATAGACAAAAAAATAGAGAATTTGACTGCTATACTAATGGGACCTGACCTGTATGACCTCCTCTCCAACAGAAAACTGCAAGAGGGGGGACTACAAACACATACAACGTACAAACAGATAGGATAACTTTGTTATCCATGTCGGCTATTGTAACTATGCCCTGTTGCAAGATTCAAAATGTGAAACATGTGGTTACGCTTTTATTGAAGTCTGGCAACACAATATAAACAAAATATAACAGAATACAAAGGGCTTTTTCGATTGTTAAAGTTAGCTGTTACGATGATCCATCCATTCATCCCATCCAAAATCCCAACACAGATGTTATTGGTTTAAAGTCAGCATAAATATGAAATTATTATAAAAATGTAGTTAACAAAATGGTAAATTGAATGCACTTCTTGCTTTTCTGGTCTCCCAACCACTTAGTCCAATTTTACACTATGTCATTTATACATTCACACACTGATAGGCTGCTATGTAAAGTGCCCAATAACTGCCCATGTATTGATCCCATTCAAACACAAGTCACAGACTATCTTAAACCCAAAACCACCAACCACCTATTGCTATGCCTTCAGGAACAGCTTGTGGTACAATGTCTTGCCAAAGGATACTTTGATATTTGATCTGCAGGACCAACCAACAAATTCAATGACTACCCACTCTACCACTGAGCCACAACTGTCAGCATAAGTAGCTAATCCCTGAGGCTTGTTTGGAGGGCTATAGTTTAAAGAAAAAGACCTAGTTTGAAATAAACACATGGTTTTTGACATTTACCTTACGGGCAGAATTTGTTGTACTGCTTTCATGGATCACGCCAGTCATCATCATCATCACACCACTCCTGCCAGGAAAGATATGCCCCACAGGATGAATATAGTCACTCAGAATAGATTTGTTTTTGGATTCACTTTCATATGGTTCTCTACAGGCGTTCAGCAGACCAAAATCATGACTGGGCAACTGTTTCTAACCCTCAAACACTACAGCAGCTGAACCCTGGGTGTGTTAATTCGTGTGGAGTTTGGTTGGAATGAGACTCAGCAGGCTCCTCTCTGACCCGATCCATGCCAGGAAAACACAGCCAGGTTCTCCAAGGCGCTGCCAGATCTCCTCTCTGTGGGAAAGAGGTGCTCAGGTCTGTTGACTTCTCCTGGCGAGCATGAGATGCACTCATTCACAAGAGAGCAGAGTATTTGGATGACTCATCTGACATACAACACACACAAGTAAACACATCGAACTGACAAATGTAAAAGTCAAACAGCACTTAAGCCAAATTGAACCTTGGTTCACTTTCGCCTGTGGCCATTTGGTAAATTCTGCAGCTTTTAGCTGTTGTTGTTAACCATTATAATTCAAATTTAGTTAAAATAATTAAGCAACTAGGTTGCTGATTAGCTCCATATTTCAGTTTTAATTGCACTGAACCCCTGCTCTTCTCCTTAGACCCTTGGTGTCAGGCCATGTCACATGGACTTTTAGTTATTTCTCAGAAGCAGCTGAGAGGCTGTGGAGGCAGTAATAATTTAGCCGTGTTAGACCTCATTAGACCAGGTTTGCTGACCCGAACACCTGGAAACCTTGAGCAACATAAACAGAACTCCAGTCAGACATAAATTCAAGTTGTAAATGTAAGTGACTAACTTATATGTTTGGTTTGGTTTACAAATGGTTATTGAAGCAGTCTTGTTTATTAAGAATGATGTAAAGTTGAGGATAAATGATATAAATACATACATTTAGGGGAAAATCCCATTTAAATTAACTATGAGAAACTTGTTTGTGACATAAAGATCATGGATTTACCAGCAAGAAAAACATAACTCCTAATAGTAATATTTCCTTTAAAAAAGCCCTTTTTAGAATGCACAGGTAGGTAATGTGAATATATTTGTTTGCTTCACATTGATACACTTCCTTAAGCCGTGATAACAGTGATTTTCTTAAAATGAGAAGTATGAAGTTCTCTTAATAATATTAGATTTAATAAAGCACCAATAACAAATCCTTTCAAATTCTGCAACTTTCTGTCGATAAGAAATCTTTGTTTCACCCATGCTTCATCATCGTTATGTTTATAATGTTTAGCTAATTTTTTCTAATTCTAATTCTAATGATATTACAGAGTCTAATTCCCGGTAATATTATAAGCAGGTGGTTCAAGGATCAATATGTTATGTTTAATTTTGAGTTTTGGCACATGCTGGGTTGTAAATAGGACATATCAGTTCAGCTGCAAAAAGAGGCCATGTATTAAGCCTTGAGGAACACTATAGGTCAGAGGTCACGAAAGAGGAGAACTGAATAATGAGCTGTGTTCAAAATGAATTATTAATTACTAAACAAGGCAGAGTGTTCTTGAATTTTATGTCTAATAAAAGACATTTCTTGTTTATTCATCGTTGTCCATTACTCGGGGACCATTTCATTGCTATTCTGTCCTTGAACCAAATATACAAGTAAAGGTTCCTGGATTGTGGACTGCTTCACTGTCTCAGGGACAAGCGGGTTGAGGTCTAGTTGGGAAGACAGAATTAAAGTGCTCATTAACAAATATGGTGCTGTTAAGCCACAGAACTCTCTCACTATCTCTCTCTCTCTCTCTCACACACAGACACACACACACACACACACACACACACACACACACACACACACACACACCCTCAAAAACACATTCTCCCAGCAACACTTCCCCTTAAAAACAACTCCAGACTGATGACAGAGTCTTTCTTCACAAGCCCACTCCTGCATTGTCCACTCACACATGAAAAAACAAAAAAACAAACTCCATTTATTGTGAAAGTGTGTGTGTGTGTGTGTGTGTGTGTGTTTGTGTGTTACTACAGTGGGCAGCCTGCACTGTGTGGGCTCTTATAATCTCTTAGCAGGATCACAGTGATAGGTCACACATGCTTGGACTTGTATTATCACGACACACACACACATACACACACACACACGGTGCTATCTGTCAAACATGGAAGTTAATAAATTATCAGTCCACAAAAAAAGCTCTCTCGGGAATTCCAATTTACATGTAAAAAAAAAAAGAAGAATTGTGTTAAATTTTCAACCTGAGTGTCTAACAATCAAAATGATTCACTGTTTATTTGCCATTAGACCACTGGGCATCGCTCATTTCTGCTTTTTTTAGACATGTAGTCATTCAGTTTTAACAAGAAGTAATGCATGCTATCAAAAGTCAACTGTGGTTATATTATAATGAATTCTAATACTACAGCCTTATCCATTGGGCGTGCACACTAACCACTGTGCCACAATGTGATTTTTTTGTGAACTGGTGTAAAGCATGCATCATTTGGGCTGATGGGTGCCTGTTAATGATCAGTGTATAGCTATGGATTAGCATTTTAAGAAAGAAAGATTAAAATAAAGAAAGAAAAACAGCTAAAACTGAATGTGAATAGCGAGGCCTGACCAAAAAATGAAGCTAAAAATAAAAAGTATTCTAAAATGTAGAAAGATATGGTTGAGTACCTTGTGGATTTTCAATGATTTATTTTCTGTCAGCCACAAGTCTCTGGGTTTAATCCTGGTTTTGACCTCTGTCTAAGTTTACCCTCCAATTTTCAGAGCAGATGTTAGATTGCAATGCTTTTTCTCAGACCTTATCTGTTATGACAGTCTACTGGGCCAGAGTCTAAATAATTTCCCCACAACAGACTTATTACGTAACAACCGAGTGCCAACCTCCCTGTGGTGTGTGGAAGTGCAACAAACTGCAGTTCCTCATCTAACATTTAAATGTGAACCCATCCATTGCAATACAATGTATGAGATAGTTGGGTGCTGATTGATAAAGTCCATGTGAAACCAAAGTGAAAATTAGTTATCATTCATTAATGGTAAGCATGTTTTTTTACATTATTTTCAGATTTTAATAATATACTATATATGAACACAGAAAAAACACAGAATGAGACTTCAATTTAGTGTGAGAGACTTGGAGACAGGCAGACCGGATAGAGAGAGGAAATACCATCATGAGACAACAGAAGGTTTTTTGTCTCCTCCCCTTCCATCCCGATTGAATTAACACCATTTCTCATCATTAGTTTGTCCTCATTTTCCTTAACATCACTGATCATCCCATTAGGACCACTGCATCCTCTTCTCATGGCATCAATCTCATTATTCAGTCCGTCCCGCCTCCTCATCCTTGTCCTCCTCCCTGTCTGTCCTCGTCCTCTTCTCTACTTTTTCGTTCTCTGCTGGACTCTGAGCCTAAACCCACCCCATGCGTCCCAATGAGCCTCCTTCCATCCCCAAAAATAATCCTGAGAAACAGGAAAGGGAGGGCAGAGCCGTCCATAAGGGCGTGTGAGGAGAGGAAAGGAGGGGATGAGAGGCAATGGTGTCGCTCCAGCAAAATAAGGAGGGAGGGAGTGAAAGAGTGAAGTGGCAGTGGGAGAAGAAGCATAGAATAATGAACAGAGATGAGTTTGAGAGAAAGAAAAGGGAGAGCAGATGGATAATTAACACTCCTCTCCATCCAAGTTGTTGTTTTTTTATACATTTCCACCACTTTACTTCATTGAGTTTATTTTCACAGGGACAGTTAATCTCGTCAGCATCTCTGTGACTGCCAGTTTTCAGCTCAGATGGGTAGTTTTTCCTTGTATTGTCCCTCTGCACAATGGTAATGCTGCAGACATCTGCCTAAATCATAAAGTGGGGCTTCAAAACATAACATGGTCACATCTTCCTCTAAATAGGACACAACATATTTGACTCTCTCACTCAGATCAAATTCTTCTATCTAAGTTGGGTTTGGTGTCAGTCTGTTTTTTTTGTATCATAATGTGTGTTATAAAAGCAAATACAAGCAGTGAATATAGAAACTAGAACTCAAATTCTTCTGTATGGTATGCCATCTGGACTAACACCTAGAGTTTGAAGGAGTTTATCAAATTTTTGACGATGCGTCAGTAAAAAACATAGCTGGCCAACCAGCTGGCATTTAAGTTGGAACTAAAAACAGAAGACAAGAACAAAGACAGAAACAGACAAAACAGTTTAATGTCCACTGCTTAACAGCTTTCAAGTGTATATCTATAAATGTACCACATGCAGAGCGGCTACCGATGACAGTCGTTGATGGATTGTAGATGATGAAGGGAAAAAAGACTTGAAGCTTCCTCAGGATGGAGTTGGTAAAAGTCGTTAGTTCCAGTAAGCCTGATGTACATTTGATGTGGCCTGAGAGAAGGAGAGAGACAAGACTGGCAGGAAAAAGGGAAGGAGTTTGGTCATAGCATGTTATGACGAGCAATTTAAATATAAATCAGTTTTTCTCAAGTAAATATTTGAAATATTTCTCACATAGAAAATCTTAGGTAAACTTCTCAACATGAGCCATAATCAAAGTCTGAAAATTAGCAAAGTATGAATAAAGTCACTCTGTAAATTTGAAAAGTAGGATGCTATTTTAAATACATAATAGTTCAGCTGTGTCGACATAGTATTGGCTAATAATCCAAAAAGTCCATTGTCACATATACAGCGACTACATTCACATCTGTGCAACATTCCCACTTGTCAGTGGGGACACAAGATTACAGTGATTCGTAATGTACTGATCACTAATTGATGAGTTTAAATGAGTGACTCAGTGATTTTGTATAAATGAGTGACTCAATTGAGAAAACACAAACTGCCTCCACAAAACCTGAAGTTACATCTGAAAGAGGATTCAGGATACTTTATGCAACAGTTATGTGCAAGTATGATAACTAAAGCTTAGTACCAGTTACGTCTGCACAAAAGTACCCCATGATTGACCACCATCACTGATGACATCTCCAGGCTGATCTCAGTGTAGAACTTAAGTCTACTTTTATAGACGCCTGCCAAAGCACGCCCCCGGCCATAAGAAATGCAAACATCAGGAGTGGTATAACAGTGTGATACAGCAACCTATTCTGACATTAATGGTGAAACAATTCTGCCTCAGCAGCAGTGGAGTTTTTGCAAGACTGAGAAAAAGAGGTCAGGTCAGGTCAGGTTACTTTGTTTGTGTCTGCAGGTAGATTTGTTTTGCAGCCAGCAAGGTGACGGCATTCATTCTGACACACAGTCATGAAACAGATGCAACATGAAACGAAACAACAGAGAAAACTATACAATCCAAAAGACACTAATACATGTTTAAAAAAAATCATAAAAAGGAAAAAAGCACTCAAGATTCCATAAATCAGGTCATATCAAAACCATATCTTCAGTTTTATATTGCGGTAAGAAACCACACGCCCATGTACAAACAGATCAATGACCCGGGTCATGGCTGGTCTCATAGTAGACTAACAATAACAGAACATCAGCATATTTTATAATGATTGTTTTGTCATTCATCCTCTGACACATATTTGTGTAAAGAATGGACTTTAAAGGTGACAGCACACACTCTTGTGTGTCTGAAATAGAGTGTATCACAATAAAGTTTGATATTTGATCAACAGGCCCACAAACAAACAAACTCCTCATTATTATAATAGAAACAGTTTCTTCTCATGGTCAGTTATTTCCCCTGATTTATTTAATCATAAAGAGAATTCAAGTCAGAGATGATGGGAAACTGTAAGTAAGAAATACCTTTAATCTCATCGTCAGGTGATACAATTTCATATAAGGCTGATTATGAATGAGCATTGTGTTTGATAAGTGATATCAATCTTATCAATCAATCAATCAATCAATCAATCAATCAATCAATCAATCAATCAATCAATCAATCAATCAATCAATCAATCAATCAATCTTCATTTGTCAAGTGCTCAAAACATCTAAAAACATGAACAGTAATTGCCCTTCCTACTGTATACAGATCAGAGACCTTGACCGCATGCAGTGGGCACATTAAGGCAATGGAGGATCATTACCAGAGGTGCCTCCAAACATACTCAAGATCAGCTGAGAGTATAGACACACCGACATGGTAGAAGCATCACCAATCAGAATCCGAGATGGACTGGGTATGTCATCCCAATGCTTCATTTCATCTATTTTTTCCCCATATTTTTCAGGTATGCTGTTGATCAAAGTTACCTCGCTTTTACTTGCAAGCATGTGTGCAGAGAGTGTTTAGTTTATCAAAGAGTACACATGCATGTGTGCAAGTCCCTGACTGAGTCACATGTAGGGATGGGCATTTGCAGTTATCTATATGCTCAAGTACTCTCCTGGTGGTCCACTATATTTTCTGTGGTGTGTTGCTCTGCCTGTTGTCTGTCTCGACTGGTTTCTCCTTGTGCTTTAAGCACATCATTAATGTGGTTTAACATTGAACTAGTGTTTTTATGATGTGCTAGTTTTAACGGCGAGCATCCTGCACTGTACATTAAGCAGTGTGTAAACCTGAAGCCTTAGCTGTTACACCTCTGTGTACCATTTACTATTTGCATGTAACACTAAGAGAGTTGAACTAGCTTAAAAGAACACACTGAAGTGGGAGAAATGAAAGGTTACTTTCAGGTACTCGAGTACCAGGAGACTCATAACCATCCCTTACCACGAGCAGCCACATTTTGGATGGCAGTAAATTCCAATTTCCCCATGTTGTGATAAATATCTGTCTTGTTATCTGTGAAGTTTCACAGACTATAGAGAGTTTAATACGTTTGATTGGTATTAAATGTATTTAATGAGTTTAGGCTACTTTGTGTAGTGTTGTAAATGCACATGTGCTTTTTGGTTGACGCTCTTGTCTTCTTCCAGAGATTTTGTTCAGTCGTGTGTTTAGGATGCCCTTGGTTCAGCAAAAGATCAATACCTTTTTTGTATTTCTTTTTTTACAGCAGAGATTTATCTCTCAATCGAACACCACTCAAATTTATATTTGGCCTGTATGTCAAACAATCCTTCAATCTGCAGACTTTTATTTTTCCAGCCTTCAAATGTTTCTCAGACAGTCTGAGCTTGGGGGCTGTTTACATTGTCTTTAGTTCAGCCCTGTGGCCCACACTCATTAAAACACATCACTCTTGTCACCATCACCCTCCGGCTGGTTTACATCCCCAAATACAAAAACACTATAAAACACACAGCTCTGTGGAATTGCCTCATTGAGCTCCGTGGGTCTTTTCTTAAGCAGAGACAATTCTAAAAACATCTGGTGAATCAGAGGTACATCACATAGAGACAGAGATAGTAACACTTTACATGCAGTCTAAGAATGTAGAAAGCTATTAATATGTATTCAGGTTGTGTTTCATGCAGTAGCTCCGACTGGTACGGGTGTGAGTCAGTACAACAGAAGCCACCATGAAATAGCTGCACTGAGTTGGATGGAAATGCATGGAATAAATTGTCAGCTTGTGAAGTGCATGGACCATGGAGGCTTACCCGACGAGGTACGGAACACATTTCTGCTCTCACACACTCATATGGGGAGTAACGTGATTATTTTTGGAAAGGGAAAAATGCACGAGTATGTGGTCACTTCATGTAAGGACAGCAACCTCTTTACTGCACGGCAAAGTGAAACACGACTCTATACTTATGCAGACAGGACGGATGTTAGTGTGGGCCTGAAGTCACCAAGATGTTACTGTTTCACACTCTGACATAGTGAATGTGAAAATCTTGTTTTTCTTCTTCTGCTGATGTCTCGGTTTCTCATGACAGTTAGGAAGGTGGGAATCATGCCTAGAAGGGATTTTTTTTTTTTTTTTATGTTCGCTGAAGATTTAAAAATATGAAACCCTCTGACAGACGTCATGGGACACAGACTTACATGAATCATCTATGATTTATTGCAAATTACTGCCTGCAGGACTAAAAATCCTGTGTAAATAGGCTTAAGCTTGCGTGTAATTTCTTCTGGCAAAAAATGCTTTTAATCAAAGCTCTGTCTCAGTGTGACATGATGTGACAACAGCAAATTGGTATGTAATTCCCTTAATACAATAATTGTGTCTGACAGCCATTAAATCAATCCACTTTATCTCCAAACTATAATCCATGAAAGAAATGGCCATGAAGCTCAGAGAAACACAACATCAAAGAAATCATTCGGATCTACACCTGGAGTAATCTCCTCTCCCCTCGGCTGTGTTCCAAATTCCCATCAAATTTAATTAAACTCTGTCAACAAGGTTTAAAGTTTCACTGATGTAAAACAGAAAGCAAACCCAGACAAAAAAAGAAACTCCCCCACCCCACAAGTATTTTGTACTAAACTCTGGAGTGGTCCCTGTTGGTGAGATGGGGTTGATTTTCTGAAGCTGAAGTCATGTGCATTAAGACGTCCTTCCTGTGACTTTCCACCATGGTACACTAATGCCACTAGACGCTAAATTAGAACAGATTGTTTCCAGCAAACACAATCCAGGCGGCAATGTGTCTCCCCCAAAACTTATTGGACATTGCAAATAAGTAACATATGATCTCAATTTATAAATGCCAGGGTGTCTCTTTTTCACAGTTTGTGGTTTTTGTAGCTACTCAAACTTTGACAGAAAAAGAAAAAAAGAGTGGTGGCGTCTTATGGCTTTTTAATATATGGCTGACATTAAAATACTATAACTTTCTGTTGTCCTTCCCTGCTGCTTTCAGCTCAGTCTTGATTAGAAATAAAAATATATATATATCAAAAAAGGCTCACAAAACAACGTATCCTAATACGGTATGGTTCATATGAATGTTATGCATGTTTTGTTGAAACCCATCTGTTCATTTGTTCTACATTTAAAACATATGGTGAAATCTATACAATCTGTTTGCTTATAAGCAGGGGAAAACTCAACTTGGTTGAGTTCAGGTAACACACCATTGGGTGTATTATAACAATCACCCAACATTGATTTTTTTGTTTCATGTGGGAATCCAACACCAGAGTCCTGGGTAACAACCTGCATGCACTGTAAAGAAAATATATGGTTCTCAAAAACTGTAGGGCTAAACTTTGTACATCAGCTTTACTTTGCTTCAGAGACATCTTGATTGTCTGGCTTGTGATTATGTATTTTTCTGAGTATAAGAATAAGGTGAATGACAACAGCCTGCACATAGCCATCGTTTCTATGTTGACTCAGTTGTTCCCTAAAACAGTGGGCACTTGATTTCTTTATTAAGGAAAAAGTATTCAAACATGAGCAAATCTTGCATTAAAAGGGAACTTGTTTTGATGGCAGAATCATGTAAATTTGGCGCTATGTGTTTTGTATGATCACAGCAATCCTGAAACAAGTGTATAAAACTTTAAAATATTTTTAAAAAATCTTATTGACACTTTTAAAATACCTTTTCTCCAAACTTGACGGCTTTAAAGGCTCTATTTTTGTTGTCTCTAATGCTTTAAATCCATGCAATAAGCAGACATGTTTTACCTTTCTGCACATTGCTCTGGAATTAAAGACAAAGTTAGTAAAGTAACATCACATTACCTCTTTAAAGTAAAACAAATGTAGCTCTCGCACACTTTTGGATTCAACTCTAAAAGCAGTAATGTCCCTCTGGAGACGTCCCTTGTCTCCTTGTCTTTCCATTAATGACTCACCACAGTGGTAAGTGGTTAAAGTCTAATTTCATGCCCCACAGCCATGCTATAAAAACTCAAACCCTCTACATTCTGGGAGGTTTAATGGAGAAATTAAAAGCAGACTAAATCAAATTTGACTCAGCATTTTAAACATAATGACTGTTGTATATTCTATTCTGCAGGCGAGTGCTGGTGACTGAAATGAGGATGTTAATAGCTTTGCATGGCAGAAGTGTTAATTACCAACTATTCGCCCTTTTCTTTTTTTCTCTCGCAGGGAATCACACTCAGTTCTGTGAAGGATCAATATTAGGAGGAATTTTAGATTGCATGCATCATGAGACACATTTGTTCAAGGTTGTTTTTGTGTGGAGGACTTAAGGTCAAAATATGAGTCAGTTCTTTTGAAAAAAAATATTAATAGGCATTTTCAGGGTACTACATCGTATTTTTAATGGGTCTATCAGAGCTTGACTTGTTTGCATGTTTTTCTAAACAGCAGCTAACGTTCTGTCAGACAGTGGTGCAGTGAGTGCAGTGATGTGCCCTGTGGGCGGCTTACAGCACATATGCTAGCTTCATATCATTTTTTCTGGTAACTGTTTGCAAATTAATGACCAATGCGGTGATTGTTCATGTGCAACAAATCCTTTAAATTAATTCAGGCGCTTTACTGTAAACACAAAAGATGTTTCTGGCCATTATGTCAGAATTAAATGTTTGACCAACCGCATCTGTGGGGAATAAGGGACAACACATACTCAAAGTAATTGGAACTTTAATCCCCCAATTAAAGTAATTGGAAACATCTATAGGCTACATTCTCCATTAAACTACAGCAGTATACATCACTCTGAGCTTCCTCACTTCAAAAGGATTTATACATCTACCCGGATAATAGCTGGTTTCCACTCAGTGAGAAATAGATTTTTCCTTTTCCCAACATTTTAATTTGAAGGGTTCAGACTTTTTGTAGTTTCTCCTGCTGTGTCGTAGTTGCCGTATGAATGTGTATGGCATTTCAGCTTCTGCCATCAGGTGTGACCTGCGGTGTAAAACTAACAAACAATTAAATTAAAATATGGCAATAGAAACACTGCTCGCGAGCATGGAAAAAAATACATTTAACATCACTGTCATTTTTATTTTCCCTCATTAAGTGCAATCAAACGCACATTACTGCTATTTAGTCTCCAAGTCTTCACATTATTTACTGTTCATTTGTTTTATCATCTTATAATAATAATATTAAGCATTCATTGTTTAACTGAAGAAACATTATATCCTCTGTTTTTTTTATATACTAAACCAAATTGCTAAACCAATAATGCAGAATCTACCATTGTGTCTTTATTTCCACCCTATTTGTGTTGTTTGCATTGAGTTAGCCTAATGCAATGCAAACAACAATCAATCATATACATCACAAATATCACAAATATAAACTTTTACACAAAATATGAACCAGTTCTAGGAATTCATCTATTCAGCAGTTGTGTAGTCCTTTTTTATTGCAAACTTGGAGAAACCTTAATTGTCCATATAAAAACAATGTTGATGGTCATTATCTCTTTTAAAGATTTCCTTTCTCACCAACAGTAATGCAAAGATTAGTTTGCCTGTTGCAAAATGTATCCTCAGATGTGTAATTTATTATCTGTTGTGAGTCACTTTCAGTGAACCTACTACATTGTTTTTTACTTACTTTCTGAAGGCCGTGACACACCAAGGAGATCGTCTGCGATCGGTCCGAGTTGGACTGTTGGTGAGTGATTGTCGTCCTATTTTTTGCGGTATGTCCAACTCTGTCGCTACCCGTCGGCCCCTGTTGGCCTTTTTTCCCGGTTGATTCGACATGTTGAATCGCTGTCGGTCGTCGCTGGCGCAGTTGGTGAGAGGAATCTCTCTGATTGGCTGTTCAGCTAAGCGACTCAATGTACAACAAGAAAACGGAAGTGACGAAAGCCACCAAACGACTGCAGTCAAGAGGGCACACACCATGGATGTAATAAGAAAGCACACACTGACAGCTTATCTCACATTTTTCACCATTGCCAGTGGCACTTTCAACTTTTTATCAGACATTATTCTTGATTAGAAGTACCTATATTATGACTGGTGAGCGGCAGCGCTGAGAAAATGGTCTTCTCGTATCATAACAACGGTTTACTGTATTTATCCGCATTCGTCCTTGTCCTCTTCCGGTTTCCCATCTTTAAAATGACGATTACAGATTACTGCCGCATATTTCCTCTGACGCCTGCGCAGAACGTACATGGTGGTTGACCGTCGGCTGTAGACCTTTGTGGCCATTAGTTCTTTGCCGTCTGCTTGGTGTGTCAGGGTTATTCATTTTACATGTTCTGTTTGGCAAGAGTTAGATAGATTATTTTTTCAATTGCTGAGAAAAAACCTCATAGTATGGATACATTTGATAATTCAAAGCTATCACTTTTGGGACTTGAACTTGATCTCCTGGGTTAGAATCCTGCGTTGTTTATGCCATGGAATACTTCGGTAATTCTAAAACATTAACTGGATTTGCACATGCAGGATGGACCTAAGCAGTGGCTCTAAATGTGTAATAACCCTGCAGATGGGTCAATGTTGGCTCAGGATTAAACTGGTTATTATTGTTGGTATATATTTGAACAGTAAATGGGAACAGCATGTAATTAAAAATGACTTAATGCTTCAAAAAATTAATTGCGTAATGTTTTCGGTTTCTTCCAACATTTTAAGATGTTCTGAATCATCCTGGCCCCCACGTTTTGCCTTTTAGTTGAAGTTTGAAAATGATAAATTTTGGCAAATAAAAAGTTAAAGAACGACCACTTTCTGACTGCTCTGTACCTCTCACACACTTGCTGTTATGATTGCCTCTTGATAGCTTTTAAAAGGTCTATTTGGCCTCCTGCCAAAATGCCTGATGGCCAGTTTGTCTCTGCAATGAAGGTTAACAGTCTGCTCACAGAGCTGCCTTCTGACCTTCAGAGCAACAAGGAAGCGTTAACCTATAGTGTTCATCGGCAACATTAAACAATTACAGCCTCAGCTGGTCACAGCTGAGCAGTAGACCTCACATTATAGTTTTTTTCTCACAGTTGTTTAATAAGAATCTAAAGAGTGAGAACAGAGATCGTAACCGATGACCACTGAGCCCCTGAAAAGTAACGTTGATGAAACAATATTTCTACAGACAAGCTTTCACTTTTCTTATCTCAGTTTTAGACACATTAGGATAATATTAATATATAATTTATGCTCTTGCAACATTAGATTTTATTTGTTAATCTATATTCATTATAGCGTTTAATTTACTGCACTGCACCAAAGCTCATTAGCTTTCATTCTTAATGTCCTCTAAGGTAAATAGATACAGTCCAGCTTATTAAATTGTGCAAATATGTCAGTGTGAAAAAGCCACAGTGGCCCTCCACATTTGGACTTGAACTAAGCCGCACTGCAACTTGAAATCCATATTCATGAGCTGAGGTGCTCTTGGATGCTCTGCCCAGTGGCATCCTGGTTTATATGCACACAGAGCTCTGTGTGCACAGCTGGACTGATGAGCATCAGTTGTTTCTACACACACTGAAGCGTCATAGCAATAAATGTTAAGTGGCTGAATACAAATTCATAGATGATTAAGAGCCTGACACTCAACCAGACTTCAGTTGTGAAAACCACAACTGTGGGCATGAATTGAGCTTGAGTGGAACTTAATTCCCCTACATTTTACTCGAGATTCTACCTGAATGAAGTCAGAAAAAACTTGTGAAACATACATTTTTGATAACCTTCAGAAAGACAGACAGACAATTTATAGCCCCACAATTTCATCAGCATCAGCAATTAACGATCTAACCTCTCACTGCAACTTAGGTTTTCATCATGGGCTGCACGTGGTGCAGTGGTTAGTGATGTTGCCTCACATGTTTCTGGTTCCAACCCCTGTCAGAGAGGATCCTCTCTCTGTTTTTGGACTGTGGGAGGAAGGTGTAGAGTTTGTATGTTATTCTCATGCATATACATGTGTTTTCTCTGGGTACTCCACCTTCCTCCTACAGTCCAAAAACATGCTCATTAGTCAATATCAATTGGTTACTCTAAAATTGCCCGTAGGGATCCTGCTGGATTGGCTGGAGCTGGAGCCGATCCCTGCTGGATTGGCTCCAGCCCCCTGCTGGACCCTGAAGTGGAAAAGCTGTATAGATAATGGATGGATGCAGGTTTTCATCATGTGAAAGTCAATTTAAACACATTTATTTTGGTCAGCGTTTACTCAACATGTTAAACCTGGATTTGCCCCTTGAAAATCTGTGCTGAATTGACAAAATAACAGAAAAGTTAACAGAAAGAGATTTAACATTCAGCTAAATGAGGCACAGGGAAAGACTACTGTGATAAATAATGTTTTTCTCTTGCACATTAACTCACCTGATAAAAGCAGGCAGCACACTCTCCATGTTATGTCATGTGAATTAGCACCTGTATAATGAGCTGTAATCACATTACATCTGTCTGTAATGATCTGTGTGTCTTAATAACACACCAGGACTCATTTTATGAGATTTTTGTGAATGAATATCTTTTTTGGCTGCAGAAGTTCATTTGGGGAGACTTGTGTTTTTCTGTGTCGTTGTCTTTCCTGGTATGGTTGTCGAGTGATTTCATAAATGTGCAATTCAAATTTAGAGATTCTGTAATGTAGAACTGTCTTTCTGAGCCAAACCTTGTTGTATTTTTTTTTTTGTCTGTGATTTTTTTTGTGATTCAGGCTTTGAGTGAGACCGTTCTGTTAATCAACTTCTGACAACAACAAGTGATCACACTTTCAATTTCACAATTTTCCCCTGTTCTTATTATCACATCCATCATCTTCATCAAGCTGTTTTGCAGCTTCTCTTATTTCACAGGGCTTCTTTTTTTTTTCTCCCAAACAGCTTCCTTTCCACAAACAAACAAAAACATTTGCCTTCATGTAACAAAAGGAAGGAAGCAGTATGATTTAAAATCTGTAACAGTTATTGTTTTTCTTTGATTACAGTTCATTTCAGTTTTGCACATGTTATTCGAAAACCCATGGACATTCATGAACTGCTCATAAAGTCTCTTCTCTTCTAGTTTCAGTCATTCAACCATATAATGGGAACAGGCTGCAGGGGTGTGCTCCCACAAAGCCACGAGTAGGTCCAACACTGATAGTGGGTGATAATGTCTGGCATGCAGCCATCCTTCCAGTTCATGCCAAAGGTGTTGGATGGTTGTGGCTTAGTCTCAGTCCAGGCCAGACAGACTCTTTCACACCAATCAGGGGGCTAGCTATTTTTAACTCTCTTTTCTTTTGATTAAATGCAGTCATGTTGAAGCAGGAAACAAATAAACTATTGCCCCTGAGTTGGAAGTAGACAATAGTTGATCATATGCATGCATACTCACTGGATCTAAGTGACTTGACCAAAGCCCAAACGATCCACAGACAAAGCTACACCAGCATGTGGCTGGATGTCTGCACACTTTTGGTGATATAGTATGATTTTGAGAAAGGATAAGTGTTGTCAGGCAAAAGATATAATCAGAAGCATGGGCAGATTCAACGGACACACAAGAACCATCAGCCCGCCCTCTAGGTAATGTGTTATATCTTCTTCATAGAACTCTATATAATAAAGAATAATGGTGATGATTCATTGGTGATGAAAGGTGTCATTAATGACAATCAGGAAGAGACACGAAGACATAGAGCAGACAGTCATGTTTTTCTCAAGTTTACTTTCTTGATCTTGTTCCTCGTTTTTCTCTTTTGCCTGTGTGTGAATTTCCCTCGTCTTGTCTTTAGTGTTTCCTGTCTTATTTAGTATTCATTGCCCTTTGTGTCATCTCTTGTTTAACCTGTTGCCCCTGCCCGTGAATTGTTTTGTGTATTGCTACTGTTATTTTCTCGAGTTCTCTTTAGGTCAATAGTATCCTGTTTTGTTTTGTAGTTCTTGTCCCCAGTGTTTCTTCTCATGTTACTTCCTCCCTTTGAGTATCCCTTTTTGATTGCCCTGATTAGTGTCACCTGTGTCTTGTTTTTCACACCTGTGTTTTATTGCCCCTGTATTTAGTCTCTGTGTTTCTTCCTTTCTCTGTCAGTTCATACCTAACCATGTTGTGTGCTGTTTCCTCGGGACTCCTAAGTGTTTCTTCTTTTGGAATTTATCTTGGACTCTTGATGGACTACGTTTTGGACTTGGAAGAAGTAAGCTTTTGTTTTGCATTTTGCTTTTTTTTGGTTAAAATCTCAAGTTTGGCCTGCACCTGGGTCTTCTTTGTTTCTTTTTATTAACTGTGACACAGACAAACAAACAATTCATTTTTCAATGGTACACTGACGAATGGATGATGAGGGATATAATAGGTCTAGAAGTGGAGATTTAGGCGGATGTAAAAAAAAAAAAGACATCCTTTGCACACCCAGTCCGTTTTTTTTCGGGTGTGTTTTTCAGATCCGTGATCCGATTAAAAATACGTTACACAGAGACACCTTGCACACTGAGTCCGCTGCGTTTATTTTTCCCTTAACTGCAATGTGACACAAAATGTCTCATACTCATGCAGAGTGCTCAAGCAGTGCAGTTCTTTGGTTCTTTCGCTGAATTTAAGGCAGGGTTGGTCACTTTTGAAGACTAGCATGATTTTGATAGATGCATTCCCTCAGTGTTCCGTCTTCACCCTCCCCCTCCCCCTCCCCTCCCCTCCCCTCTGTGCTCCCTCAAAAGCCACGCGCCTCAATAACATGCGCAATAGCCGTTGCTTGGGAAGAAGACCTCTGCTCATCGCTTGCATTGTATAGGATAGGATAATACTTTATTGATCCCCAGAGGGGAAATTCGGGCGTTACAGCAGCACAGACAAGAAAGCTCAAATACACATTAAACAGAATAGATAAGATAAATACAAATAAAAACAGGGGGTATATATATATATATACAGTACAAAATGAATGATGAAGTTAACTGGGGGGAATTGAGACAGTATTTGCAGAGAATGACAAGATACAGTGACAAGTGATTAAAGTGACTTGGTATGATAAATAAATAGCAGCAAGTAATGTAAACAGCAGAGAAGAGAGGCAGTGTTGTACCACAGTAATGCAGAGTGCAGTTATATAATATAATATAGTGTAATATAATGAAATGTTATATAATATGGACTAGTGTAATAAAAATATATAGAATGTACAGTGTATATATATATATATATATATATTGACCTAAATAATAATACATTGATAATAATGAAGCAGGTCATGTGGGTAGTGTTTTATGGGGTTGGAGTTTAGTGTCAGTGTAGAAAGGTCAACTCATGTCTCATTCAGCGGTTAACACTAAACTTAATTATAATACCTGTATTAAAAATTGACTATTTTACAACAAACTCACAGTATAAACTCTGTCATCAGTGACGTGCTTGGAGTATAGGCTATGCACACAAGGTATAGAGTACAAACAGAGAGGCATGATTGGTTCATCAGATTGGTACCTCGTGGCAGACATTGGTCAAAGTTTTTCAGGCTTACAACTGATACAGATGACATGTTTTCTTTGTTTCTTTTTCAGAGCACACGAATTATTCATTTCTGTCAGGATCTAAAGACAATTTCAACCAAAAGATTAAAAAGTGTATCTGGAGGAAAAAAAAGGTGTCTGTCCACTCATGAAAACAAGACAAGAGCGAGGAGAGTTTTTCCTGTTGGGGCTGCAGAATTATCACGATTGCTTGCAGGTGTATTTCAGGATGTCAGTTAGTTCCAGTTCAATACGCTGATCCCGCTCTCTATACTGGAGCCACACATTTAAAAGAACACCACCAATTTCCACAAAGCAATCGATCCTGAACAGGGACTGGCAGTATGTTGGAGGTAGGGGGACACACACACACACACACACACACACACACACACACGGGTTTGGATGCGAAAAAAAGCAGAAAACTGAACGTGTTCCGAAAAAAGATAATGACGGACTAAAGTTTCGGAGTCAGTGTGCAAGCATGATCGACAAACAATAGATTGTGTTTCGAAAAAATAGACCCTGTGTGCAATGGCCTTAAGTAACACCAAGAATAATGAAATTGGTGTTTGATGGAAGGGGGATATACTGTATATGTCCTTGTGTGGTCTACAGTTTTGGTGAGAGGGAGAAGGCAAATAAAGTTTTGATAGCAAGCGAAACAAATGAAGTGAAGTCAAATAAAATAATTTGGAGTACAAAAATATGAATAATGATGGTAACATTAACAATGGGCAAATAATTCTAATATTTTGATAAAGTATAGTGAGGATTCTCCTGAAAACATGACAAAGACAGAATATATTCACCACATTGAATAACTCAAAAAGCCAGATGAGAAAAAAAAAAAACACTATTATTTTGTCCATTCTGCCATACAAGTATTGTCCGTGAGGATGAACTTGTTCTTTTATTAAATGTATCCTCCTCCACGTAGTTTCCAACATCATGAGGGGGGTAAGTGAACTTGACAGAGTTGTTTGTCATTTGCTCAAGTGACTTTAATGAATGCAGCAGTTGCTGACAGTTCTGGCTTTGCGGGCTGACACAGGTCAGATTACTTGATGCTCCTTTTAATGTAGAATGATTTTAACAAAACACGTGAGTCTGAAATCAATTCAACAATTTGTTGTTCCAAGAATGAATCACTAATCTTTGTACGTCACATAAATCAGATGCACAGAGCTGCACACTGAACCTCATTTGAATCTGTGCTGGTATTTACTATATCTGTTGTACTTCTACACGACTGCCCCTGGTCTTTATAAGAGCCCCTGATGTCTATGAGTGCAGTTATCAACCTGGCAAGGTAATAATGATGATGCTCCAAGATAGTTTTAGTGACGTTCAAGTGTGCAAAGCTGTTCGTTTGCAAATACTGACATTTCCTCTTTTCTAGATCCTTGCTTGTGTTGAGTTAACTGTCTGGTGGTCGTCACTTTGGATGAAGTGTCTGCTGAATGAATTGTACAAGTTAATAGCTGTCGGTTTATGTTGAGTTTATTTTTAGCGATCAAAGGAAAGTGTCAGAAAAATGAGGGAGAGCAGACACATTCCAAAAGTATCGATGTCTGGCACTTGAAAAAACTGTATTCCAAAACAGCCACACAAACACTTCTTTAAAAGGACTATAAGCAGGAGGCCACCTTTGATTATACATGAGCCACTCAAGGGGAGCTCACAATTGATGTCTTCCTGGCTGGTTTGTGTCTCCCATCAATTAAGTCCCCCCCCTCCCCCCCACCCGGATTAGTTTGGCTTGATAACAAGTTGTGTGATGTGCCATTGATTATCCAATGTCATTTCATTTTGGGATCCATCAGTTTTTTTTTCTCGAAGAATGCAGTATTTCACTGATGCAAAAAAAAAAAAGAGGCTCTGAAGTAACAGGCATAGAAAGTTCAACATTATGCATTGCATGTGCAAATGTATGTTACACATGCAGTGGGGAAGCTTGTATGTTACACATGCAGTGGGGAAGCTTTAGTTTGATGCAGTTACAGACATAGTGATTGTGAGGATGTTAGTTAAATGGTGAGATTTTAATGTGCTAAAAAAACAGAATTAATTGCAATCAAACATAATTTATCTTGTGTTTGATGGCAGTAGACTGACAGTCTTGGCGTGGGTACATTTGTCACAAAACACTGCTCCTTCTGTTAGATTTTGGGTTCATCTGCTTGCATTTAAAGTATTAAAGTTCTTGCGCACCAGATGGGTGGAGTGTTTTTTTTTTTTCAACACCATGTGCTCTCTCACAGACATTAACTCGTAGGCTCTCTGTGCCTGATGCGTCTTTGAGTAAAATTTTTGTCTCTGGGGTCTCAGGCGAATGACTTAAGATCACAGGGCTGTGAAATACGTGCACTTCTTGATTGATGGAGCTATCTGTTGGCACTGATGGTTGCCTCCAATGACGTGAGCTGCTGGAAACAAGTTTCTTTACCCTCATGGCAGTTTGTGAGAGACTCTGACAAACAGAATGAAGCAGTGGTAAGCAGGCTACATGTTTGCATAATAATCACAGGCATATTATTAATAAGGTGGTTTTACAGAAAGGATCTGTTAAAGATTTGAGAATATCAGATATCTATTGCAAATCAACTGGCTGTAATTGTCTGTTTCCCTGTTCCTTGACATAAATCAAAATACCACTACCAAGGTCTTTCCATTGTCCACCAATCAACCATTTTCTCTCAGACTTCTCCTCCTTTCCTGAGCTCCATATATGATTAGTGTCATGCCCTAAACATTTACTTCACTCATTTGTTTGCTTTTGATTTTCACAGTGGAGTTGTTATTTTGTGTCTTCCTTCATACCTTGAGTTTGCTTTATAATAGTTCATTGATAAATACATCATTACATTGCTGTGTGCTTTTGGTTCTCTTATCACTATAGCATGCTTTATGTAAAGTGACAGCACTGTATGAGGTTATTAAGGGCTCTATGACCCTTTGAAACTGGATAAAGTTGTCACTTATAAGGACAGTTATAAATGCTTTATAAAATTGCTTATGATGCACATTAATTAGTTGGTTTACTTAAAATGTTAGCCAGTATTTTTTTATTAGTCATGTTCAAAAGAAACGGTAACAATTGTAAAGTGTTAAGAAAGCAGCTTCTTTTAAGTTAATTTCCATTTAATAGTCAGGGTTTTGATAGCATACCATCGTAAGAGAAAAGCAAAACAAAAAAAGGTTTGTGTGGCCAAAATACTTTGTATCCCCAGAATATGTTCCAGTTTGTTCTGAAAGATAGATGGCATACACAGATGAACATCCCCCGCTCCCCTCCATCATTGTTTGTTTCAATCAAAAGTTGGAGAAAATCAAAATGTATTTTAGTACTGGCATGAAACCCGATTCTGATTCTGATGAAAGTTAAAGACTGATTGAGAAATTCATGCAAACATGACAAAGGGAAATAAAAAACCTGATTGCAATAAAGAAGGAAAGTTCAAGCGTACATTTTTCCATTTCATTGTGATGGGCAGGATTTTTCGTATTTATGAAAGACTCAACTGAAAAGCTTTTATGATAAGCAACAACTGAAAGTTTTGCCACAACGTCTGCAGCATAATCCACATCTAGACTGCCCATCTGCTCTGTGTTTATTATTTGAGATAAATATGTCTATGTAGTTATTATTTTACATAAATACCCTGTGACTGCATAAATGTGCATCTAAACTTTATGAAAAAACAGTTAAGATTGTGCTGTTCCTTAATGTCTGTAGTAATTTTTCTACCATAATGAAATGAAACAAACCATCAGTTAGCACAAGCTCTTTGTGGGGGATTCTCTTCCAGACACAGTAAACTGCTTAAATACGTATGAACTCAACATCTGCAATCGTCATGGATCCATCAATATTCAGAGTGGCAGATATTTCCTCCACACTCTACCTGGTATTTATATCCTCCCCTCAGTACAGCTGCAAGAGTGACCTGATTTAGAGTGACACTTGAAGGATTAGTGGGGAGGGTATGGATGGGCTTGTGCAAGTACACCTGAGCTCTTCATGCCTTGTTAAGAAATGAAACATACTTTCCTGTTGCACTTGTCACTGTCATGGATGAGCATTCAGGAGAATATTTCGTAATGAGCACAGAAGATGTCAAGTTTTTTTTTACCTGTTTAGTGATTCTGTCTGTTTCTCAGCGGACAGCATCGTCCAAATGTAGCTGCATGTGGACTGTTCAAGAAATCTGTCAAACTGCAGTGGGATATGTCACTGCAGACAAAATGTTTAATTCACTACAACCCCAGGTCTGGTGTTAATGGTGTCTCCACTGGATAGAGGGGGAACATGGAAGTTATAAAGAGGGAGGGATGCAATCCACAGGTCCAAACCAGAAGCAACCAGCACGTTGTCAAGAGGTCCAGTACATTTTTTTAAGGTTGGTACGCACGCCATAAAGGGATTCATCAATTACAAAATCCAAGGGCTTATCAGTCATCTTTGCCAGAGAAGAACAACCGACATCATTACACAAAATGCAGTCCTGAGGGTTAGTCATCTTGGTAGGGAATTAGAGGGACAATAGAGAATCAGAGTTTTGAGAATGGAATAGGCAACATGTCTATAAATAGTATGATCTAAAACTGCTTCAATTATACCTTTCCTGTAATTCATTGAATCTTGTTATATGAAAAAATCCTCCCTTTTGCCACAGTTTGGTTCAGGATTTCCCTCAATGTTTTACTGTAAATGATACAGTCATGTTTGAATCTATCTTGATATAATGAATAGGTGTGGGCTTTTATCAATATCACTTGCAGGGAAGGCAAGACAAATGTTATACAGTATAAGAGCACCTTTCACCTTTCAGTCCTTTATATCGTGTTAATATTCCTGTTGCTTAAGTTGGAACTGAACTAAATAACAGTAGGTATTAACTGATGTTTGTCTTATTTTACCTACTATTTCAGTGTTATGAAAACATTATGAGTCTATACCAAGCAAGAGTTTGTGTTTGCTATGACTTACATGACAGTTCATCTGTTGTTTGGTATTGATTGACTGGGGGCGCAGTCACACTGGCAATCCGTACCGTCCCTAAGCATGCTTCACCCCTAAAGTCCAGTTCCTTTGACCAGTGTGACCGCTCAGTGCCGTGCTCAGGCACGGTACACTTCCTTGGCCATGGCACTCTTTGGAGCGGCGTGCTTCGGCACGGTACAGTTCATGTATGCGCGGGTAAACAACATTGACAGCCTTTGTTATAGAGAAATCTGGAGTGTTCTGGCTGTATCTGACTAACATGACTCAAAGTAAAGACACAAAGTAGTTGTCATGTTTTCCGATGTGCGGACGCAGACTCGGCCGTGCGTCTCTTTTATTTCTTTAATTTATTTATTGCTGTATCTGATTTAAAATGACTCAAAATAAGACAGAGTCGGTAAAGTAGCTGTCATGTTCTCTGCGTTTTTCTCCGATGTGCAGACACGGCCTTTTTTTAAATAAAAAAATTCTCGAGTCAGTCTGTTTGTAAACATGCTTCATAATAAAATAAAGACATGCATGTGCTGTATTACGAAGTTATGTACAAGAGTTAACCGTGCTTAGGCCCGGTTTGTCTTGGAGCAGTGTGACTATAGGCCATCTAGGGAATGGGGAGGAGAGGGGGACAATTGTGCTTCAGTACAGCACGATTCGGATTGCCAGTGTGGCCGCGCCCTGACAGGCTTTTTCTTGGAGCCAGGCCTTTAGTGTGGAGAAAAAAACAACAACATAACATATAGAAAAGTTTAGACAATATTATACATTTAAAGCTGCGAACAGTTTTTCAGGGGGTCCTTTACTTTTGTGTCCTGTATGAGTCCTCTACATGGTAAAAACAATACATCATTCAAGTTGGATTCAGGTCTTGGCACAAAAATAGTTTTTAAAGTCCTGGGATGTAACGTCTGCGAACCATGTTTAATAAATATAGGTAAAACATACTGTAAAGACTAATTATGGAGTACTATGGAGCCATTGTTCCACATCCTTTGGCAATGGCAAGAAAAATAATAAATATTTTCCCCATTTTTGATGCATCCGCAAACCTCTAACCTTTGATATTAACAAAACAGGGGGAATACAATTTCTTATGTCAGTTTTTTGGCCTTGGATATGAAGAACAAAGGAAAAACTACTTTACAAGAAAAGGGTTCAAGTGCAGAAGTTATGTGGAGCAAGCGAAAGAAAACCACAGTTGTTTTTAAATTAGTTTATGAAGTTGTCAATGAGGAGATTTAAGCTCATAAGAAATGTAACTCTGTCTGTGCTTAGCAGCAGAAAAGCGCTTCCCCACGTTAAGTTCAGTCTGGAGGCATAATGAACTGTCTGCTGCCCAAAGATAAAAGAGGCCCACTGGATTTATATTCTTTAACCATAAATAAGCATTAGCATGAATATTTTGGCTCTGAGCCATTTAAGTGATTTATAAACTGGCAGCTTAAAGAATATGAGAAATCTGCTCAGCTCTTCCAAATGCTCATTTAGAGTCGCATTGGAGGGAATAAACCAAGGTGTTTGACAGAACCAACTCATTGTCTCATTGGCTACCAGGTTGCATTCACGTAATACACTTACTGTAGGTGGAATACCACTATTTCTTCTGTGAGATAAAAATATATGGTTTGGAGTGGCTTCCAAACAGCATTCGTTCAAATCACATTTAAACCTGAAACAAACTGGATGAACAGATACAAGCTAAGATAGAGGCAAGACATTCTTTTACATAAACTCAGTAAAAAACTAAAGTTGGAATAGAAATACTTATTTACCAGGAGAAAATGAATCTGTGGACAGTCACGTTCCTCTTATACAAAGGTCTGCCACTGTCTCTGTCATTTTGTTGGACTTAGTCTGATTGAAAGTGACAGCCTCTGTTGTAGACACAGCAGGATTTGTCTCATAACATGACCTGACACAATCTCTTAATGTCCCTCCTGCATGCCGTCATAGACAGATATCCCCATGATGAGGCTCTGACTGTTTACAGATCAGTGTGCAGCTGTGCATACTTCTTCTCACACGCACACAAATTATATTTATGCTGCGTAACCTGCATCTCGGCTCACGCTTTGAACTTTTGCTCACTTCCTCCTTATCGCAGACCATTTCTGACAACTTGGAAGCGATGAAATTTTGACATAGCTTTGATCAAAGCTTTGTAGCATATTGGATGACCAGTTAGAGAAAAGAAATGAAGAGTTTTAGCAAGGTGTTGCTCCGTGAACCATGAACCTCAAACTGCTTAACTTCTTCTGGTTTTAGATTCTCTAAGTCTGCGCTCTACTGAATATCTTCCACAGGATACTGCCCAATTTGGAGTTTTAGTGATGTGATGGAGAGCATGTGGTCATTTTGCTGCAAAATTTCCCATAAATGTTAAGTGGGGGTAGAGATCTGGTGATTGTAAGAAGGACATACTGTAGCTATGACAATGCTTATGTATGACATGCTTTTTTCATACTATGACACACTTATCATTTTCTAAAAACCTCATCATTCTTTCTCAAAACACATGTGTGCAATACTGATACAAGTTGGATAACACTGCTGTCATTGAGCCTTATGTTCTAAACACTCAATATCTACACTGTTCAACACTGCACATTTTGTATGTTTATATTTGTAAATATTATTCCCTGTGATTTTATAGCTTATCATTTATTCAGATACTCTGCACTTTGGTACTTATTGCTTATTCTATTTACATTTTATTTGAGCCCATATAGATTTTTCTATATGATGTTTAAGAGCAACTTTAATAAACAAATGTTCTCCAATGATTAATAAAGTACTTCTGATTCTGATAACTTGTTAATAAGAACTTCACTCTTAGTCTTCACTCTCTAGTATTTCAAAGTGTTCCCTTTGAATCTTGTTAAGTTTTGTTTATATACATTTTCTTTTTAATTGAAAAATGTAGGCAAATGCAAAACTCCACAGGGCTGCATGCATCCCATTCCAGCTGCACTGTATGTAATGCTTCTGCCTCTCCCAGAGGCAGTGACTTCATGCTCTGCTCTGCAAAATATGCACGTCATCTATTAATGAGAGAGCCGCTCTACAACTGTGCCATTGCAAAAGGAAGATGGTCCAGGCAAGAAGTCAGAAACCTGGACCAAAGTAGAATCCAGGGAAATCTTCTACAGCCAGGCAAATCCCTTATGGGTTGAATGCCACCCCCCTCACCATCTCATGTTTCATTGCTGTCTTAACAAAATAGCATAAAAAAATAAAAAGTAATGAAAAAATAATTAAGGTGTGAGCATGGTAATGGCAGGAAAGATGTTTCACTTCTGAAACCCTCTCTCTGGGGCTTGAAGCCGTGAGGAAGTGACAAAGCCAAGCCATAAACATGATGGAGTAGAGAGATGCCAAATATAATAAGAAAATAAATTAAACAAATGAGTAATAAAACACTTTAAATTATAGTATTTATGACAGCACTAAGAACATACAACAAAAGTGATATTATTGAAAGTTCACATATTATTCTAATTTTCAACAAGTTTAAATAAGTCTAAGAGCTCCACAAAACATATTTGTGAACTTTATAGGCAAAATCCACTCTGATCCTGTATTTGATCATCCCTATCAACCCGTCTATTTCAGCCCTGCTCAGATCTGTTTCTGTGTCTGTAGCTTCAAATGCAAATGAGCTGTGTTTGACCACAACCCCTCTGGAAGGGCTTCGATGTTTTGGGCTCTCTTGCTCCATGCCCAATTGATAACGTTGGGGTTGAGAGGACAGAATAAACACCTTGCTGTGAAAGTATCACCCACCTGGGGGAGTGGTTACTGCCCTTTGTGATGTCATGAAGAGAACATCTCCAAAGGGCCTGTTTGAGCAAACATTTTCTGAAAAGTGGAGCATGGAAAAGACAAAGATGATGGTCTTTTCCCATAATTGAGGGGTATGACGACAGGCTAGAGACACATATTAGTGAAAGAAAAATAAGATAAAGTGTATTTTGCATAATATGTGACCTTTAACTCCAATTGAAAACTAGACCAGGGATAAAAAGTTGATTAGAATTAGATCCAAAGATATGATCTAAATAAATAAAAAATGTTAAGCAATCATTCTACACTTGTGAAATAAATAAAAACTGATACACACTGATGTCGAAGTTCTGGTAAAACATACTATGTACCCATGTTGGGAGGTATTTAGATTTGTTCTAGTTCAGCAGATGAGACTAAACTTATAGTTTACACACTTTTCTTCACAAAGAAAGTTAAAAGACAGAAGCTCTAAAAAGGGTATAAATTAATGTTCCGATTCTGAGAGGCCATAAGTCATTTGCTTTTTGAAGATTGAAAGATAGGGACATGACTGAATCAATATAAGAATCAAGCAGATAGGATTTTTGATATGTATTGAACTTTACATCAGAATGGTGATAAATGGGTTTGTAAAGTGACACGACAACTGTTTGAGACGGTGTGACATGTAATTAAAAAGTCTTAACTTTTGAAGAAGAGCTGATCCTTCTGAAGGGAACACTTATGAGAAAATTCTTCACTTTTTATCAGGACAAGCACTGAATAAACGTGTTTGCCATATTGTTTGAGAATATCTTCGTCCAACTGTGAAAAACATTCTGTGTCCACTGCAGACTGCTCCACAGCTGAGCTCCCTGTGATGGCAACAACCCGACTGAGTGAGCTGAGAGTCAACACAAACACCCTAGGGAGAAATGCTGTAGTAGCATCTGGGGCCAATATGGGATGGTCACTCTGGGTCAAAAGGTGGTGTTGCAGTTGTTGTTCCTCAACTTGTATGGTCAAGGCTCAGTGGGGAGGAGGTGGTTAAACTTGGTGCATTGGCTGCTGATCCGGGTCTAATTTGGGCAAAACTTTTTTGCATGATCCTCTCCATGCCCTGCCTTTAAGCCTTCATTATGCCACCAAGAAAAGATTTAACAGAATGCTTTCATAAGCTGATCAACAGTCTGCCAGCAATGTTGTTGGGTGTTAAGAAGACACAGCCGTGAACTCTCTGCACTGAGAATCACTCAGTAAAGTTTATTATAAGTTTATCTTCAATGCGGATAAAAATGAACCTAAAGCAACAGAAAAGGGAGGTGCTCACAGAAGTTGCTGCTGGAGTAATTGTTTAGGCTCTTGAGATTCCATATAGGCATAAATATACTGTTTTTGTTATTTCTGCATCATAGTATTAAATGGGAGAATATTTTATACTCCTTTTCAACACATTTAAATAAGTCTCAGGGCCCCAAAACATGTCTGTGTTATTTTTCAAAAATTCCACTCTGATCCTGTATTTTTTTACGATTTTTTTTTTTTGGCTTTTGTGCCTTTAATGAAGAGATGGGACAGTGGATAGAGTTGGAAATCAGGGAGAGAGAGTAGGGAATGACATGTGGGAAAGGAGCCACAGGCTGGATTTGAACCATGGCCTCCATATATGGGGCGCGCGCACTAACCATTGCGCCACCAGCACCCCAGATCCTGTATTTCATCATGTCTATTACCCCCTCTATTTCAGCCCTGCTCAGAACAGACTGTTTCTGTCTCTATAGTTTAAGAGGGAAGTGAGCTGTGTCTGACCACGCCCTTTATATACATATATATACAGTATATTTTCCTTTTTCAATTGACATTAATTGATCAATATGAGAGCTTGTAAGCGCTATCGTCGGAGTTAAAAAATGGTGCGTTTGCATTGGTGGCTGGGGGAAAGGATTCTTTACCCCCACAGGAGGTCCCGCACCCAACTATGATGCACCGCCGACTGTCTCTATTCCTGAGAGTGCAGACTCAGAGGGCAGAACAAACACCTAGCTGTGGGAGTGTCACCCACCTGGGGGAGGGGTTACTGCCCTTTGTGATGTCATGAAGGCCTGTTTGAGCACTCATTTTCTGAAACGTGGAGCAGGGAAAAGATGGAGAGAATGGACTTTTCTCACAATTTTGGGGTTTGAAGAAGGACTAGAGACACATATTAGTGAAAAACATGTTAAAGTGTATTTTGCATAATATGTGACATTTAAGTGTAGTAATGGAACCTATGTCTTTGGTTGGTTATCCGGTGCACGCATATTGCTTCACACTTTTGATTACTATGAGTTCTCTTGTTTAAAGTCTTCTGAGCTGTATGGGTGTCTTTATAGAGGGTCATGTTGACTTTTATTTGTTCCACCCGTCGTCTGTTCTTGATATATTTGCTTTCTGCTCATGTCCAGTTTCATTGCCTCAAATTGAACCAAATAAAAACTTCATGTTCAGCTTATAGAAGATATTTCATCCTACATTAATCATATATTGTGGCAATGGCCAGATTGGGAGAAAAGCCTGAGCTTTATAAAAAGTGTCTTCTGCGTAAAATGCACATTACCATTTGTGCGTTGCAGAGATAAAACAGTGACTCAATGCTGCTTTTGCTAGTTTTCTTTGTTAGTGGAAACATAAGGACTAAGGTCACTTCATGTTTTCTTAGTTTTCTCAGCAAAGATGTCTTTACCTGCATTTACTTTGTTCATACAAATTTTCCAGTTTCATTACTGGATAGAAAGTATGTTAGGAAAGGGTATGAGACAAAGAAAATTGCTCGACTAAATCTGTGTAATTTAATGTTAAACACAGTTTGCCGTTTCTATCCAGATAAGTTGGCGCGAATGAAGCACTTTGGTTCCACTTGCAAGCCTATCAGCTTTCATCCTTCACAATCTTAGGTAGATGAACGCTCTCTGCATGATCAATTGCTGTCATGTAATGCCTTCCAACAATGTAAAAGACTAACACTTAGACTCTCATGCTCATGATGACCCAAACACATAAGTTTCTGTGTGAGCTTAACATTTCTACATTGGATATTTCTGCCTACCTGTGTTAGAAGCTGAAAGAGTCCGATTAGCTCTTCAACACACCCGATCAGAGATGAACCCTTACCGACTCAATCTTAAAAAAACTTGGCCAGCTGGTTATTCCAAAGACCAGCTCGGACCGGGATCAGCTCAACACAGTGCCTCCCTGAAGATTCACTGTTGTGAGCCTTTTGTAAGTTGCTTGCAGTAAATCCCTATCTGATGGTATTCATTTGTTTTTTCTGGAGGCCTTAAATTCTCCCAGACTGGGCCGTGTATTAGTTTAGTTTCATATTCACAGTCATACACTTTAAGATAATTTTATAGACACAAAGATGCTGTCTGTTGTTTGGTGTGGTTATATTAGAGTAAATAAATTAGCCAGGTTTATTTTTTTCATTTGTAGTGTACCAAAGTGGTTTAAAACTCTTGTTAAGAGCACTCTTTTTTAAAATTTCATATACTGTATATTCTTTTGAGTAGCATCCCAAGGTCCTTTTAAGTTGTAGATTGTACCTTTTTTTATCATGATGTAATCCTCACTTCATTCTAAATAATATATATTATATATATTAGATATTTTTGTTCATCAAAAGCACCTTGTTATGAGTTGACGCTATACAAACAAAAATTGATTGATTGATGATTTACTATAGCCACAGCCGTTGTCTCAAACCAATACTACACAAACACCTCCTCGTGATCTTCAAAAGCTTTTCTTCTGATCATTTATTGGCATTACTTCTGCACAGTCACAGCTCTTGTTGGCTTATCGGACCAAAGCTGTTCCAAGTCTCTTTTGCTTCGGTGTAAAAATAGCATAACAAAGTATCAGGAACACTCAATGAACCCTCTAACATTCATATTTTTTGTATGAATTATCGATAAAGATCCTTCTCAAACCTCCATCGATGCACATCTGGATTTGGTGCCCTTTACTCTGGTTGAACATCAGTGTAGCGTAAACCGAGGAAATCATCCATCCGTCCCCCTGGGGCACTTCCCCCAGACCTGTTTGCTCCATCACACACGTTAGCACTTTCCTTACCACTGAACCAGAAACACAGAGTTATTTTCTGGTGTCTGACTCTTCACCGAAGACTGTGTGTGTGGAGAGATTTATGAGTAAGGAAGCTTTCTTGAAACCATGCATTAGCTTTTTCTTTTTTTTTTGCATTACAGAGACAAATGGGCAGAACAAAATGATTTGTTTTTTGGCAGAAAATAAAGAGACTTTAGAGCACACAAGGGGTGAGAGCTTGTTTTTTTCTTCATCATCATAGATGGAGTTAATTCACATTTGGGCTTGTCTGTGGTTTTCCCTACCTTGTAGAGGGTCAGCAGAGTGTGTGTGCTTCCATTTCGAAAAGGCCAGCAGGGCATGACCTTAAGGTTATATCAGAGTAGGTCAATACAGAGGAGAGTCCTGATTAAACACACACTAATGTAAATGTGATGACAGTAAGAGAGAGTAATAATGTCTTCAACTGAAATTCATATTGTTTCTAAGTCATTAGCAGTGATGCCTGAGGACTCTGATGCCAATTACTTGGTCCATTAATCCAATCCAAAATGTTAAAGTATGGAGGATTAGACTGTCTTCTCTGGAGCACATTACCTCCTAGAACATCGTGATTCCTGCAACAGTTTGAACAACCTATACTCCTCCAACATCACGTGACGCTTTACCCTTATAGTCACCAGCGAAACTTATGAGAATGATGCTTTTTAATGTTGATGTTTTCATAATCATCGAACTTCTTTTTGCACAGGTGAGGCAAACATTTTTCACCTCACAGCTGGAGCTGTTGTGAGGATTGGTGACACTTTTAACAGTTTAGGTGTAAAAATAAAGAAGCAGGCATGATTCTTGGAAGGGTGATGTTTGTCATTTGTAGTCTTTTGGTGTTTCAGCAGGCATTGGCTACATCAAGGGAAACAGACCATGTGGAGATAAAAAGCGGCAGAACATATTGGCCCTTTCATAATTTGGGAAAATTAGAAGTCATCTTGTGATGATTTAGCTTTAACTAAGGATTTTAAACATACATTAGCATGCAAGTGTAAATAACGATCAACTCTATGATGTCAACACCAACTCCATTCTTGCTTCTGAAATAGTAAGTCGGACTGTTAAAAATGGGCATGCACAGAAAAGGAAATCTATAGGCTGGAAGTTTTTCTCTCAGTGCCCATAAGGTTATCAGGCAATAGCCAATGGGTTCTGAGATAGCATATTAAATAAGTGTTTACAACAATATTACGCTCTGATTGGTGCATATCAACAGCAATAATGGGAGTGTGACTTAGTCTGTATCACATTTCAGATATAAAGCATAATTAAAATAACATACATTGGATCATGCACATGTTTGATCAATGTAGCTAACCACAGGGTAATGACTTAGATTTACAGTAATAATTCAGAAACCTCGCCTCTTGCTCAATCAGAAAGGCTCCAGCCCTCAGAGACCCTCTAAGAATAAATATGAATGGTTGACGATGTTAAAACAATAATTTTATGTGAATGTAAAACTTGAGAATGAGAGAATTATCACAGGTATATTACATTTGTTCAGCTCTCTACCTGTGCTCACATATACTTTGACCTATGAGAAATCCACCTGACTTTTTTGCAGGGTAAGTTTGCACTTACACAAAATGTCTTTAATAATATATATATAATAATAATTTTTTAATTTTAATTTTTTTTAAATATTTTTTGAAACAGCACCCTATTTTTCTTTGCATGGTTTTGCACATTCATCACATTAACCCTTCAGCTGTGACTGTGAAAAGATTTCAAACATTTTTTTTATCCAAGGAGTAAAAGCCATTAATTAAAAAAAAGTGTCTGCAAGTTTTTGTCTTTGAGGGGTTAAAACTTTAATACTCATTATCTCAAACCGCGCTGAACCCAGCCGGAACCTTGTAATTGCAGTGCTATGGCATGCAGTTTTCTCTCCTCTTTTCCTCCCTCACTTCCTGCCATCGTTCCCTTTATTCACTACTATCTGGTGAGCCAGCACAGCACAAACAACAGGCAAGTAATTTCAACCCACATGAATGAGTGCATCAGCCCTGAAAGGGTTTGTAGGGAAAGTGAATGATTCAGCGATATGGTGGGACGTAGACACATAATGAGACATCCTTACATCACTGTCCGGGACATGTTGTATCTGATATAGACTTATTAAAAGTCTGTCTTTCTGTTCTCTAAGAGGCTGAGCATGGGCCCAAAGCTGCTCAGAGCACTCATGCTCAACCATGGATCCACAATATGAAGCTAGGGTAAAATATGAAACCAGCATTACATTTGCATGTCCTTCTTTCTTGATTAATAACTAACAACCTGTAATATGAGTTAATATGTCAAGTATTGCTAAACTGTTGATGGCTACAAATTACTTCTATTTAATTATATTAGAACAGACAATTGTCACATCTTACCAACCCACCAGACTTCTTTCAGACTCCATGAATCATATCCCAAGCCTCTGCTACACCTTCTTGCCGCTGCCTTGTGGGTCTCATCCCTGGGGCTGAGAAACCTGCTGTGGATTATCCCTCTGTCTTCGAGTCTTTCTGCTTCTCTGAGCAAAAGACATTTATCAGTGTCATGAGCTTCTCTCCGGGGCAACATTTTTAAAGTTTTTCGACTTGCAAGGGACTTTCTCTTTCTCCTCTATCACCACCAAGAATTCATTTGTCCATGTACGTTTCAGGTGGATTCACCAACTCACTTCTCAGGCACTCAAAAAACTACTTCCGGCAGACTAAATGCGGTCCTAAAATAAGTCACACTCTGTGGGAGGCTATATTTAAGGGAAAAGGCTTATATTTCCTGTTAATTCTATGATTTACCTGCACACTGCTGAGGGAGTTCTGGACATATTTTGATACATTCCACAAATTAACACTATCCATAAACCTCATGTATAGCTTCTCCATCTAACCAAACCTAGCACCAGAAAAGGGTTTCACTGTTAAAGTATCTCAAAACATGAACTCAAACACAATTGTTTGGCAAACTTAAGTGATGGTCGGGATGAAAATGTGGTGGGTCTAGATTTACATGAGAATGGGCTTTGTGAAACATACCGTATACCCTGACCTCAAATTACATTTTCTGCTATATCATGGTTGCCTGTCAGTACCCGATCTATTCACAAATGGGACTAAAAACAAATCCTTTCAGTTTTTTTTGCTTGTTTTTCAAGGGCTATTATGAATAGGCACTGACAACATGTTTCTGAAAGCATTACAATGGACCTGCTGCTGATCAGAGCAATAAATCAGCGCTCCCCCAAACAGCCCCAGCACCTCCATTATCATGCCTGCATATGTAGAAGCATTTTTTGTTGTTGTTGTGTGTTTATGTATTTGAAGCATATTTGCTGTTAATGCGTTTTTGTGGCTTTTTGAAGCACCTTTTTTCATGTGCACCACATATGTTTTAGATAATCATGAGTTTAGAAATCATTTGGCCCTTTGCTGTGCATTTGCCCTAAACAGTAATTATTCATTTAGATGAAGGCCAGTGGGTCTACTTCAGATGTTAATAGCATTAGCATTGGCTAATGTTTCCAAAGTATACTGAAGGTACTGCTCTACAATTATAGTGCATAACTGGATGACTATAGTCAGTCTAACTACCATTGTAATAAATGCTGCCAGGAGTTAGATAACAAGTCCATGCAAACTATTTTCAAAAGCAGATGTTTAATAAATAAATAAAAAAAGGGGAACTTGAACTCTACATACTGATTAAAGTAGTCTATTCTTAAATTGGCTTTGTTATAGTCTCTGTGTTTTTCATCATGGTTAAAAAAACATCCAAAAGAATTGTCAGTTTTATAAAAACTAAATCACCATCACAACCCACATTATCAGCCAATGAGGGCCAACTGTGGCCGAGTGTTTTCACACTCATGTGATCCAGCAGTAGAGGCCCTTCACATTTGTTATCAGTCCCACTCAGAGTGTTAAAAAAAGTCTGGACAATAGCTTTTGTGCAGATCATACACAGATTGTATAGTTTCTGGTTTATGTTTTTTTCCACATGTGATTTATGAGATTGTTGGGGCCAGTGCACAGCTTTGAGGAACCTTTACCCTGAGGACTCGAGGGGATATTTCGACTTAAGGTGAGCCTCCAAGGCTAAGAATGAATCCTGCCCTGTTGAAGCTTCTAAAACCCAAACTTTAGCCTCTGACCCTGATCTAAGCTGTCTTCATCCTTGAGCCTTTGATCAAAAGAGTTTCGCTGAGGGGGTGTTAGACATCCCTGGAAGAATGCTCCGGGAGAAGATCAGTTTAGTCCACCACCTTAGAGGCTTATTTTCAGGACAAAAAGAGGGGGAAAAGGAACAACATGGTACCTATTTAGCCGAGTAAAGAGTTAATTTAAACAGGACTTAATGACTTCAGACCCGTTGCCCTGACCTCTGTGGTGATGAAGTCTTTTGAGCGCCCTGTGCTCTCCCACCTCAAAGACATCACAGACCCTCTCCTGGACCCCCTGCAGTTCGCCTACAGAGCCAACAGGTCTGTGGATGATGCTGTCAACCTGGCCCTCCACCTCATCCTCAAGCATCTGGACTCAGCAGGAACCTACGCCAGGATCCTGTTTGTGGATTTCAGCTCTGCTTTCAAGACAATAATCACGGCTCTGCTCCAGGACAAGCTCTCCTAGCTGAACGTGCCTGAGTCCACCTGCAGGTGGATCACAGACTTCCTGTCTGACAGGAGCCAGCAGGTGAAGCTGGGGAAGAATGTCTCGGACAGCAGGGCCCTTTCCGAATAGTCACAGTTCAGTATGCAGTACGTACTATTCAGTATGGAGTTTCAGTATACTGAACTCTCGTGGTCATTCAGTATGCATTTTTTGGGTCCACCTCAGTATACTGAACATTTCAGTATGGATACTAACTTCCGGGTTTCATGCAGTATGGATCGGATGCGTGCTTTCAGGAAATGAATTGTATACTAACTCCCACAATGCTGTGCAAAATTAAACGTAAATCGTCACGTTCGCCTCCAAATCAAAACAAACGAGAGTGGATTAATTGAATAAATTTTTAATCTAGAGTTAAAATCCCGACTGAGATCACTACTTTTAATGAACAACAGAAAATATAACAAATGTCTGCATTATTATAAAACCTTTCCCCCTCTATTTAAATAATGATTTCACTATTTAAATGTGTCTTTATTGGTTTATTTTACTTTATATTTCGTATCTTTCTGTCTTTCATTTGTACTTTCCTTTATGTAGGCTACTGTATGTTATTTAGTTATTTAATCTGTCTTTTACTTGATTTACATTGTGATATTGTTTTTTGTTTATATGCGCATTACTCCTCTTGAATAAAGCTAAACAAAAAAAACAGGTGGATGCCCCCCGCACATGGACTGTTTGAGACCCTCCCCTCTGTTAAGAGGCTGCAGTCCATCGAGACCAAAACCTCACGCCACAAGAACAGTTTCTTCCCCTCTGCTGTCAGCCTGATGAACAATGTCCCTGCCCTCCCCCCTCTTCCCACATAACCCAGATTCTCATCAGCCCCACAGTCAGTAAAACATCAAAGTAATGTGAATGCTGAACTCTTCTTTATGCGTTACATTAACGCCCACTTGACTTTAAAAATGTATCTTTCTTACATGCACTCTGTGAGTAGTTACACACACTAAGATTTTTTTTTTGTCATAGTCCACTGCACAGCTCCTACATTTCACCTTTTGTTTCTCCTACATTTTGTGTTTTATTTTATATTTTACATTTTTAAATTCTATTTTATATATTGTAATAGCTTCTTATACTGTACTATTTAAATTGTTGCTAGTTCTGCTTTATTTCCTTGTTAATTGTTTAGCACCAATACATCAAGTCAAATTCCTTGTATGTGTAAATGTACTTGGCAATAAACCCCGATTCTGATTCTGATTTTGAGTAAAGAGTTTAAACAGGCCGGTCATATCTAGGGAGGACAACTACAGATAGGTCACTTACATGAGTTAGACAGATAACAGAAAAGTGATTTAATGAAGGAGTTTTGGGCCTTTTACAAACTAATTTAAGGAAATGTAGACATTTCATGCAGACATCTGCTTGCCAGGAGGTGGCCTGGGGTAGCCACCTGAAATCTGATTGACCATCCCAACTTAATTTCACCGATGATTGGATATCTACCTAATGGGAAGCAGGACTAACGTCAAACCAACCATTCTGGGCTTTGAAGAAAAGCTAGCAGCTTTTGTGGCATCTCAAATAACTTATATTTATGATTGCTCACATACTTCATTGAACCTCAGTGCCCAAGTGTGGCCCCCAGAAAAAAAATGTGGATACACCCCTGCTGATTGGCCTTTTGTAACCTAAGCCGGTAACTCGCAGCATCTGAACTGATGCTTGAGTTAGCAGCTTCTCCGTTGTTTATTGCTTCTTGGAAGATTATGTATGGAGAATAAGTTCTCTAATTCATTTGGTATAACCCCTTGTAATGTTTTACCGTGACACTGTAAAACATTATAAGAGGTATAATTTATTCCTGGCTCTACAGTGAAACCTAACAGAACCTGTAAAATGAACAGAATTGGAGGTTTATGTGGATCACAGCAGCCATATGGATCTTCTCCTTAACATTAAGACCCAAGGGGAAGTTCGAGTATGTGTGGGTTGAATGGAAATTAAGTTTGACTTGTCATCCCAATGGGGCTATCCCACTTTTATTCTTCAGTCTCCCACATTTGAATTACAGCACAACCAGGACCTCAAATGTGCAATTGATATTACAAAGCATAGTCTTGCGCTGGCCACAAGGGTGGTAAGGCACTGTAGACGGTTTCATGCTGATGCAGAGATAAAGCTCTTGTGAAAGGTCTACAGTGGAAAAGAAATGTGATTTGACTCGAGTTTTAGTCCCCATGGATGTTTGCTCCCTCAGTGCCTCCTTCCGGGGAAGATATGAGGGGAAAACGAGGGCAAAGACAGAGAGAGCGAAAAAGAAAACTAGCTGAAGAGATCCGACTTGACTCCAGTTTATTGAATTCACGCTCCGAGTCGTTCGCCAGGCAAGAGCGGAGCTGACGTTTGACCGCTAGGCCTCATATCTCAGACAAGAGAGAGTAGAAGAAAGCTGTTGAGCTCACTCGCCCTCCGCTATTGATTTCTGTTGAAAATATATGAGCGCTGCAGCCCAGAGTTGCTTCCAACAGGAGGGAAGACTTATGGAGCCATTTTGGTGGCTCGTTGGCCGGAATATGGATGAAGGATCTCCACCTTGTGAACATTAGCTTCCTTCTGGCACTTGTGTTAAAACCTTTTTCAATGATGTAACACAGTTGAAAAGACATAAGATATGTTTGGAAAGGTGATTGTAGAGGGTGAAATGTGTATTAGAGATATGTGATACTGTTAAACCGCTTGAAGCTGTGGAAACAGATTTGTCCTTGTCCTGTAAATGCACCCGTCAGAAAGCTCAGCAATTGCCCAACAGTGGTTTAGATCACTTTCCACATGAACTTCCTGCACTTGCTGTATATTGCAGGTAATATGGATGCCTTAATATAACTTTAGGCCCCTGGGCTACAGTCATTTTGGAGGCCCCCCACTTCCAACAAAATAAAAACTGGATAACTCATGCATGCATGACGCTTCAGATGGAAAAAAAAACCTATATCAGACCCCTTACTTCTGATATACAAAGAAATGCATTACTTATTTTCTTTCATAGGCATTATCCTGGTTTTTGTTTTGCTTTTCACACAATAAGAGTAAGCTTTGCCACTTAAATAATGAGGCTCTTTCTCTCAGGTGTATTTCGACTAGCTTGCAACAACCTCCAAGCGCACTCCTCTCTTCACAACATGCCATGAGAACATGCATCTGTTTAAACAAACCTTAGAAAGTTTTGGATAAAAAAAATCTGTACAATATCTTCACTGTAGGATTTAAGAGAAGCAACATATTCTGTGCTATGAGAAGGTTAAATTATTTTCAAATGTAATTCTTATATGTAAGCTTTTAAAAGGTCTGGCCCTGCATTCATTACGTCACTTTGTTAACCTTCACTCAGAGGAGTCCATAAAATCCACAAGAATATCTTGATAAATGTTTGTAGTTTTCTTCTCCTCGTGAGTTTCTACGGTCCAAAAAGTCGTAATCATGTTATCTCATCTTCCGTCAACTTGAAAGGCAAGCCAACTACCCAGAAATCCAAGCACAATCGCTACAACTTATGTCTGTAACACAGGCATGTAAAATATGAAACCTTTTCAACATATTCAATCTAAAAGGACGATCCACTGGGGTCTCTAGGGTTCTGAAGAGACATACTGTTAGAAACAACCATCACTGCACAATTTACTTTGTTAATAAGTCAATGTTTTTGGAAGGTCATTAGGGTGAACTTGTCAAAAAATACATCGGTTTAACAAAGGGTAAATTCACTTGGGCAGTATGTATAAAATCATTTACAGAAGCTCATACAATTTACACAGGCAGTATTTAGTCTTTTTTGTCTTGTGTTCTCCAGGAACCATTAAAAAAAAAGTGAACCGAAAACAGTAATGCCATCTTAGGAAATAGGATAACTGCCAAAGTCATGAAAAGGGTTTGAATGATTATCAAGATAGTGGTCAGTTTTGACTAAAAAGTGTACGGCTTGGTTGTCCAGGTACCAGGGTATGTAGAATCTGAGATAAGATTACATTAAACCCAATAGAATATGAAATAGTTAAATCACACACGTCTCTCTGCTCTTTTTTTGTCGTCTGTCAGACTGCGACTGCTGATGACACTTTTAAATATTTCCTATAATGTCCATAATACCTGTGAGGGTCAGTGAAATAAATTCATAAATGCACACTTAAAGTATTTCTTCTTGGTTAAATATCAAAATACTTCTCTCTCTAAAGGATGAACATCCCAAACTATACACTTTAATTTCAACCTGTAAGTAAAAAGCACTTCCTTTATTTAGACAAGCAGTCTAAAAAATAAAATAAAAATCAATGCACTCAACAACCTGGAAATATCTTTAGTACTAAGCCAATGTGTGCATCAAAGCTTTGGCAGTTTGGCTTTTGTTTGCTCAGGAACAAAGGCAAATGATTAATTTGTACTAACATGATTAATTAGAAATTCCATCCAGTAATCAATGAGATGCATACAGATGGAAAGCTTACCTTCATCGCCTCACTAACACCGACCAGCTTTGCATTTTGCACGTGTGCTATCATTCTTTTAGCATTAAACTTTATGACAACATTTCCAATATTTATTTTACTTTATAATTATTATTTGTATATTTATTATTTCATTTACATTTATTGACGTGTGTGTGTGCATGTTTGCGTGTGGGTGTGATTGTATACTTGTGTCTGTACTTCCGCTGACAAACACAGCTCATTGGGGGAGACTGCAGCTCCTAATACATTCATGCGGTTCACACGTGTTGATTAATGAGTCGATGGTTAGATTAGAGATCTGAGGATTGGATAAACCGATTGTGAGCTTTGGAAAGGACTCATCCTTAAAGCGTGGGTTAGAGAGCAACAAATTACATCTTGCAGGATCAGATGCAGCAGACTACAAAGAGGAAATACAGTAATTACTCTGAGAAGGGAAATTGCCCTGGCACTTAAAATTGTTTTTATTTCGAGCCTATATCATTTCAATCAAAAGGTTAAATGCAGCTCTCTCATCATGACTTTGTTTGTGTCTTTTTATAGTTTAGAAAGAAGGAGCATAATGTGAATTCAGAGTACTCAACCTGAAATTAGGGCCCTCGATCACAGCCGCAAAGAACTACAAACTTATAAGCTACAGTTTTTTTAGAGTTGATTATTCATGATGTATATGTCTTTTAGTGAATAAATAGATGGGGGAGAGCTCGGTCTTCCCTCTGGATGTAGTAAAGGGATGATTTCCAAAAGGGGCCCTTGTAAAAGCTGCACATGAACTCTGATCCCCTAAAAATGATACTTCTTTCCTGCATCTATTTCACAATAATACATTTTAATGTTTAATTTAAGGTGTGAGCTCAATTTTAAAAGTATGATCTTTTCAAAACACAAGGCTTGAAACAGGTCAGCAGAGTCAATTGCTTTGTCTGATTAATTTGGTCTTTTATTTTCTACAAACAACAGCCAACAGAAGCTCAGACACGCTCTCATTTATTTTTCCCACTACAGACAACCAAAATTAAATTAAACTGGATGGACTTCATTATTCTGCTGTTTTCTCCTAATAGGTTCTGGCATGATTTCAGGTGAATAAAGCAAAGTCGCTGAAAGTCAGGCTCAGCAGGAAAAACAAACAGAACACAATGAACATTGTTAAATTAAAGGACATTAGGTGACATGTTGTGTTATACCCTCATGATCATGAAAGGCTTGACTCACAGTTGATCTCTCTCTCTCTAAAACATGTTGTTCTCTTCCCAATCCAGTCACAAGGTCCAGTTAAAGAACCTATTGTTCCGAGACATGCTGCTTCATTGATGAATGTAATCCATCACTGTAAGTGGGCTTTTGAACTGACCATAAAGTACATGTTAGTAACTTTATAAAGTCACCGCAGCTGTATGGAAAGTAGTTACAATGGGCAATTTTTGCCTTCAAGGAGTGATGGATGACCACATTGGAGAAACAGGGCACTGTGTTGGATTTAAACATTAAAACTGTGTCTTTAATGTGTCTGTAATGCATTAATCCATGGCCTTATATAGAACAATAGGAGCCTGTGATTCTTGGAAAGTTTGCAACTTGCAAAAAATAATGTCTGTAATAATGGAATGAAAGGAGTAAAAATGTGTCACAATCAGCTTTTAGTGCGACCCATTCTTATATGATACTGTTGGCTTGGGACCTCAAGATTATACCACCGAGACCTCAAGTCGTATTGTCACTTTGAACACTTTTGTTGTTTCTGTAACTGCTGCTTTCAGATGTCCTGATTTTTTCACTTTAACTAACTTCTGATCAAATTCCACACAGGATTAGTAAGAGCAAAATGTATAGCTTAAGTGTATAATGATGGGAAAATAATATTTAGATGTAATAAAGAAGTGGTTCTCAACTGGTGGGTCGGGACCCAAAACGGGGTCGTGTCGCTAGTTTCGGTGGGTCTCGAATGTGTGTGAAAAAAAGTCAAAGTATTTGAAGCGCTTTCTAAACATGTTTGTTTTGTTCTGTTTCCTTGTTCTGTCCCATGTTTTGTACAGTCTGAGGTCCAAACTGTGACATTTTTATTGAGATAATTCACATTGCTTAAAAAATATCAGAAATTTTGGTTGCGATTTCTCATAAAGGAATCGTTGTTAGGTCCTGACCCCCAATTCACACATACTCCGTGCGTGCCGCGGTCCATCAGCACCACGGTTTTGCTTCGTCGGACGGCTCGCGCCCATTCACACTGGATCCGTTTCTGGGGCGTCAGCCCAGCGGAGCGCACCCAGGACACATCACAGGAGAACTACAAGATCCCGCGGGAATAAAGAGAAAAACATGCAAACAACATGTTGCTTTGTCTTTCTGAAGATGCATTGTTGTTAATTCGGTGTCTGTTTAGCCGTAATGTTGAAGTGATGAAAAATACGATCGCAAGTCCGTATATTGTGTTTTATTTTGAAATTGACCGGATGCTCTGTGCGTTTCCTTGTCTGACTTCCTGTCCGGGTTGTCATATTCTGTCCAGCTTGACGCGTGCCTGCAGTGTACTCCGGCGAAAATAGACTCGCTGCATATTTGAGTGGCAGCTAAGTACAAAGTAGTGTGCGGCGCTGACGGACCGCGGCGCGCATGGAGTATGTGTGAATTGGGGGTAAGGCTGGACCAGTTGAGAACCAGGGCGCGTTCGAATTGTCCCTCCTATCTCCTTTCACTATCCACTTTACCTTAACCCCGGAAGCATTTAAGTGGCGGCCATGATAAGAGCCGTTCGAATTCTCTAAAAGTTAAGGAAAGGTGGGTCAATGCTTCCTTTATAACCTCCTTTAGCATAGGATACACTGGACCATCCTTTATGAAAGGAGATGAGATATGCCGCCCCACAGTTCCATGCGGCAGATGCATGCAGAAAAATCCAGAGTAAATTGACAAACAGCATGCTCTGCTGCTTTGGATCTGGGACTTGTCAAGAGCTTTACATCCGCGAAAGACAATATTTTAAATATCCAAATACTTGAAGGCAGATGTGGCGTCAATAGTACCCTCTAACTTCATGTCAATCAGTTGTTTTTTCAGAAAGACGGAGTGGTTTAATGGACCGTCTCTCAGATCTTATATCTGAAAATCAGTGAAATCAGGCTTGTTTCTTTTCTCGATAAATAATTACCAAAACATCCCTAAAGACTTCTTTCTGACTCATACTAATCTGTGTTCATGTTTTATTTCATATCCTCAGTTTTCACTATTTGAACTGGTTGAAACCGAACGCTGTTACAAACACTAAAACTTTCCCTTAGGAGCCTTTCCCTGACTGAAGTGCTACTTTATTTCACTGATTAATATTTTACTATGATTTAGCTGAAGGGGTTCATCGATTTCAAACCCTCTCTCTGCATTAACAGTCATATGTATGGCCCCACTACATATAGAGTCCAAAATGGAATACAGAACATAAAGCTGGATGTATGGGAGCGCCTTACACCTTTTCATTTGAGTCAGCAGACTGGCTAAAATAGACTTCATTAGTAAAGGCAGCTGCTGCATGCATCCACTCATGTAACATAGCAGCAAGTAGGTATCACATCTTTTAGCAGGCCAGAGGAAATAATGGCCTTTTTTTTTTTTCTTTTTTTTTTTTTTTTGCCATGTTGGGTTATATCCCCATTTTTAAACAGTGATTGCATCATTGTGATGGTGGCAACAGAAGGCTGTGCGGGAAAGCTGGCAGGAGCCCCAACTATGTCCCTTTTAATAAACGTCCCACAGTATCAGAAGTAGTATTTTGACTAAATGCCCTTCAGCCTTGGTTCCAATATTTCATCTGTTTAATGTATTATGATTCTTAGCACTGTTTGGAGACAGTTAGTTAGTTAGTTGTTGGCCAAGCTGTTGAAGAAGATAAAGAGGAGGTGGACAAAGACAACAGAGAAGATAGAAGATGACTAAGATGAAGTAGACACTTCTTCAATGTGTGGGGTTTTTTTCCACACGGTAGCATTTTTTTCAGAAATGTAGTACTTATACACTGGCATTTATGTATGGAGAAATTTCTGAGTGAGGAACCTGGTCTTGCTCAAGGGCAATCAGGCGATCTGGTACCTCTCTAGGTTACATGCCACACTACTGACTTGTCGAAAGTGGACCTATTAGCCCCTCTAGTTTTCAAGCTTATTCCTGCTGACTGATCAAATATTGCCGCAATAGACAATCTCTTAATAAACTTACCGATTAATAAACCTTGGGGTGCAGTTGGTCTTACTCCAAGCATTACTGATTGGATTCTGAATCTTTATTAAGAATTTAATTAAGCTCTGAATGTGTGTACTGTCTGTGGAGTTTGCAGAGCATAAACGGGAGGTGCTGTGTGTTGGGGTGGATCAATATGATATGGCCTGGAGTGCCCTATGTGCTAATCTAGCCATTTTGCATGCACTCAATTCTTTCAATTTTCTTTTATAATGGCTGCTTGAAGAGAAATGTTGCAGCAGCAAATTGGACCTCAGTTATGTATTATTCCAGAGCATGAAATAATAGAATCACTGCCCATGGTAAGAGAGAGGACAAAGACTCTGTATCCATAGCAGACTGATTCATTGTTTTCTTTTCTTGTCATTTTGGTAGACATTGAATCCACTGAGCCCCATGGTTGTTGTAATTGTAGTTCTAGCATCATCAGTGGCATAATAATGGAATGTCATGATAGCTTTTACCACCAGGGCTCTCAAAACATTTTGATAACAAAAACAATTACATATATTTTCAGCCTTTTAAAGTCTCATTTCAGCTCCTGGAAACTTCTGTATACACTGTGGGTTGGCATGTGAGACTTTTTTATTCATTCAGAATTTATTTGGACTTGGACACAGGTCACTAGGGAAAATGAGTTCCCTTTTTGTAATAGACAGGAAATCTACTTTTGCAGTGGATGTCATCATGTAGAATGTACGTGTAAAAATGATATGTTGTCCCAGCTTCCAGAAGCATGAGAGTGACTGTGACATCCCTGCTGAGGAAGCCACCTGCCCAGCAAACACCCCGAGGCCCAGACAAGACAAGTTGCCAGAAGTTTGGACAATGTGACGATGAATCCTGCAGCTCTGTGATTTCAACTCCAACTTTTTTTTCCCCAAGAGAAATCAAACGGAGTAGATTTTAACTCAGCCACTGACAACCAGTGGCTGTGTATTAGGTCCACTTTTGTTTACCATTTATGTGAATAATCTGGGTCAAACTGTGTCAAATGCTACCTTACATTTTTATGCTGATGACACTATTGTATACTGCTGTGCTGCATCTCTTGCACAAGCCGTTGAATATTTGCTAAATGCTTTTGTTGTTGTTCAGGATACACTGCATAAGCTGAAACTTGTTTTAAATGCAGATAAAACCAAGCTTATGTGGTTTCTACTGTTGATGGAAAGGAAATTGAGGTTGTAAACTCTGACAAATACCTGGGTATTTTCATCGATATGTCCCTTAATTTTTAACCACATGTGCAAAAAGCCGAGGCTAAAACTGGGTTTTTATTTTAGAAACAATGTGTTTTTTTCTTCTAATGAAAAAAAGCGCCTTGTGGCTGCAACTTTTTTTACCTGTCTTAGGCCGTGTTCACACTTGACTTCTTTTTTCAACTGCCAGCGCCTTTTTCACATACAAGCCTATGGAAAAAGGATGACGCCTTTTCAAAAAGCGGACGCCTTTTCAAAAAGCGCTGCACTCGACGCCTTTTTCAGTTGAATTATTTCAACTTTTCAGAAAAGCGCTGGGTGATGTCAAGCACCTTTCTGACAGCTGACCAATCAGGACGAGTAGTAACCTACGTCCCTAGTTACCGGTGCCCAAAAAGATGTCATGCACCCTAAAACGGCGAACTTTGACCAGATATGTGTGCATTGCATGTCCGCTCTGGTCTGTTGCGGGTCAGTGCACCCTCATCCGTCAACACCCACCGGCTGCGTTCTCAGTCCACAGCACGGAGAGCACAGCCAGACAGCTGGAGTGCGGAGACAAAGGAATTTCCGCGGTAATTTTAAGGTCCCATATTATGCTTTTTCTGGTTTTATATGCTCTTTAGTGTGTTTTCCAAGTGTCCTGTGCATGTTTAGGCAAAAATTCAAAGTCCGCGGAAACGCGGCTTCTCCTACGTCCTCCTGTTAGCTGTAGTATTAGCCGCATGTAACGCTCGGTTCTAGCCCCCCTCAATAAAAATGTGTCAGTCCGACGTCATTGTTAGTGTGAGATCACTGATCTAAGCCCATTGGCTCGTTGTGGCAAGCCTAGCAGCTCATGTTGAAATTTCCGAGAAACGTGCTGAGCAACTGACCAATAACGACAGACCGGATCGGCAGACCAATTAGAGTAGACTTGGCCCACGTGGGGTCTAACAGTGGGGGCTCAGCAGAGCGTAGCTGATGGACTCAGAGCGTAGAGGGAGCAAGGAGGAGCAGCACATGAAAACAGACACTTTTTTCGGACTTTCGCTATTGTTAACGTACAAAAGTAGGTACATAGATTAAATATACGAACCCCAAAAAGGGCATAATATGGGCTCTTTAACAGATTCACTCGCGACAGCACGAGATAATACGATGTACGTGGTATAAAACTCAATACAAACCTTATAAACACATAAACAAACACAAACGGTCGTTTTTCTGAACGGTCAAAACAGAGGGTTTTATTCTGAAAATAAATCGGATGTTTTAATGTTGTATCGGTGTCTGACTTCCCGTCCTGTTTTTTTTTTTCTGTGCTAAATTGATGCGTCGTTCTCCGGCCGGCTCCGGCATGGTTACACTGTAGGCTAGATCCCGTTGTTAAGGTTACAGAACACTTGCACATAAGCGCTCTAAAGGCACTGAAGGCAGCGCTTTTTTCTGAAAAAAGAAGTCCAGTGTGAACACAGCCTTAGACTATGGTGATCTTTTGTACATGCACGCCTCTGTTCAGTGTCTCCATATGGTTGATACAGCCTGCCATTGTGAGTTGTACTCTCGGGTTGGATGGCCTACTCTGGCGACCCATAGGCTCTTATGTGACAGGGTAAGTTTTAAGGTGTCCTGCATGTTTTATTTATAATGGTGCATGTTTTGTATTTTATTGATGGTTTTTAGAGTGTGTGTTTTATTATAAATTTTACTATTTGAGTGTTTTTATACTTAAACGCATCTTTTATCAATGTGTGTGTGTTTCCGAGATTGCTGTTGTTGTAATGTAAATTGTTTTTTCCTATGGACCCTGAACCACTCAGCGACAATCCCCAGGCTGCAATGAAGAAGATAAGCTACAGGTGTGGGACGCGGGTGTAAGAGGATTTTTATCCAAGCAGGAGAAACAACGAAGGAAGACACAAAGAGAATGGGGCTCGACGGGGGATCAACGGTGAACTGACCGTAGAGACGACGGTAGAGACGACAATAGAGACGACGATGAAGCCTTAAAGACAGTATTCAACTTTGGAGGGAAAACTGACCATTTCTAGAGAGACATTTTAGAACTTTTAGTTCAGGCATACATGTGTTTTTTATTGGTTATTTCATAATAAATATTTTAATTATTGTCTTTTTTTTATAGCTCTGTTCACCCCTGATTTTAGAGCCTGTGTGACCTTACAAATCTGGAGTCCTAGGGCTCCTTTAACCCTAGGTTTCTTCAGGTTTAAAAATAAATAAACCAAGAGGATAACATCTGAATGAAGCTTTCATTCAAATTCTTCCATGTATTGATAAGATTGACAAAGCATTGGAATTATGCTTTTTCTGCTTGACTAATTGTGAAATCAGCTATTTCTTAAAAAAAAATATATAAAAAGTATATAAGTGCAGAGCCGCTCTATTTTTGCCATTACGACTAAGTTCGTTTTTGGGTAATTTTGCTAAATTGGAATAATTAAGAATTGGCATGGTCCGTTAGAGGTAATGTTTTTGTTTTGTCCTTTAATTTCAGTTTTATTGTCAATTCCCATTTAATTTTGTACTTACCCTTGTCTCTGTCTTTCAGCTCCTGCTTCACCTGTTTTCTCGTATTGTGCTCCCCTGCCCTGATTGTGCTCTCCTGTGTTTCTTGGCCACTGATTGTGTATTTAATCTCTGTGTGTCCTCCCTCATGTTGACAGTTTGTTACCTTCATTTTAGGGTCAATACATCTGTCTAGTTCTCTTAGGAATGAGTCAGTTATCATATACCAGAATTTGATATATAAAACATTTTTGTTTAAGAATTATTTAGCGTTATATTTGAAATAGTTTGGCTTTAAACGTTTCTATGACATGATTGAGCAGAAAAAAGTACATCTTTTCAGAATTATGGAAGATAACTGGGGTGTTTTTAGCATGATTTGGTCTTGTTTAGTTTTGTCTTGTAGAGTTCATTATCGGTTGTCAAATGTCTACCTAAAAGTGTTTGCTTCCTTTGTCTCCTTGTATCCTCTTTTGGATTTTTTTGTCAAAGAAAGTTTTTGTGTGCATTATGCCTGCAGTAGTGAGGACAGAGAGGCAACCCTCTCCAGTGCTCAAAAATAAATCCTCTAGAAGCCATGGCTCAGAAATGTTCTCCCTGAGTGGACAAAATACTTGCCTCGCTTCCAAGAGTTATGCTTCTAAGCCTGGGGTGTCTGCAACAACCATGGCTCCCATCGCCATTTTCTGCCCTCGCTGCCCAGTGCCCAAAAGTCTTTGCTGCCCAGCATACCAGTGACTGTGCCCCGGTGCTGCTCTATTCATTGAAGCCTCAGACTCCATGTGTCCCTGTCCTGGCAGAGCTCCGTCTGCCCCTAGCCCCAGTAGAGCGCCGTCTTCCCCCAGTGCCTGCTGAGCTCCTCCAGCCCCCCCGTGCCTGATGTGCTCCTCCAGCCCCCTTTTGCAAGGTGGGGGGGTCCATCCTGTTTCTCCATCGTCAGTCCGGCTGACTCCTGGTTCTCCTGGCTCCCCCTCGGGGGTCTGGCCGACTCCTGATTCTCCTGGTTCCCCCTCGGCGGTCCGGCCGGCACCTGGTTCTACTGATTCTCCCCTGGCGGTCCTGCCCACTCTTGTGTCTAAGTGGGAGGCCCTGCCCAATCCTGTGTCTCCGTGGGAGGCCCTGCCAACTCCTGTGTCATCTTCAGATGTCCTGCCAACTCTGCCAATTCCTGTGCCCTCGTCGGAGGTCTGGGCTACACCTAACCTGGTTTTGCTAGTGATGGCCAGACTTAAACCCCCTGGCCTCCCACCTGAACAGATCTGCCTGTTTGGTCAGCCTCCTGGCCAGAGCCCTGAACTTTCCTGGCTTTATGGCCTTCCTCTTGGCCGCCCCCCCCCCCCCCCCCCCCCCCCGAACGGTCCTGGTTGGATGCTTTGCCTCCAGGCAGGCCACCTGAACTCTGGCTCTCCATAAAAAAAAATTTTTTTTACAAAGTTTGCTGTACTCAATCTTTTCCTTGAGTTCAGCCTTGTCTTGAATGTGATTCTCATTATAGCATCATCCCTGCAGGCTTTACAAATCCTGCTCTCTGTGCCCACCCAATTCCCTGCTTCACCATTTTTAAAGCTCTTTCAAGGTTAGCTATGTTGCCCTGTGACTGTAAATTAACATACAAATCTGCCATTAGGTTGCCACTTTGATCCCAGGAGCCTCCATCAGGTAACGTGAATGCATTTTTTTAGCATTCAGGCTATGTAAATCCAGCGGGGTTGGGGACTATGTAACTCTGAATGTCTCAGTGCTGTGCAAAATTCAGAATATGATCCTGCAATTTCCAATCGCATGCGCTGAATGCAAAAAAAACCAACAACTTCACTTGAAAAATGAAGGCTTAAATTACTTGTTCGGTTTGCATTTCTTTGTCTATTGGCTGACCTTAAAAGACTGACAGTATCAGAAAACCGAACAAAAGGGTGAGTTTTTTTCTCCAAAAAGAAAGGCGTGTTGTCATTGTGACACATTCCTGCCGCATTATGTTTCCCAATAATTTTAAGCAGTAAATGTAGCAGCAGAAGCACACAGAATCCTTCTTGCGTTTGACCTAAGACATACTTTGTAGCTGTAATCTTCATATTTGATCTCACAGGGATTTGTTGTGTTGCACAAGGACACATTAAAAAGGGGATAATCCGGGTGTCATGAAAATTTCCAAACAGCAGCCTTTTCTACCACTAATTAATGTTTATTCAATTCTACCAGAAATAAAGAATAATTGGTAAAATGAAACTCACAGAGATGTGAAACTTACTAATGGATGTTGAGTGCAGCTCTTCCTTCAAGGGCACAGACCAGAAGTGTGGATGATTTATACAAAGACAGCCAGATAAGGATGCACACACAGACACACACTCTGCTGTAAATCCTGAGGCCTCTGGGATTGACAAACTGAAGACCGCAGAAGGAGCTGGAGTGCGCTCAGAGCAGTTTGTTGGATTATACAAGATGAAGCGACTGGAAAATATCAATAGACTAGATTAGTTGTTGTCATCCCTGAGGGGAAGCTGAGCTATGGCAGCAGCAGGTAGTAATGGGATAAATCAAAGCCGATAAATAAGAGAAGGGCAAATAAGGGTTCTGTAAACACACAAAAGACAATTTTTGCACTCAAATAGTGGTCAAAATGTGCATGTGAGAGCAAACATGCGTGGGTAAATAGTCATATCAGTGGGTGCAGAGCAGAACAGAGAGGGAATGAGAAATATTTGCTTCATGAAACAGGGCTGTGCAGGAGGAACAAAGCCTCTAACGTGGTTTAGTTATTTTTGCAGAATGGGCTGTAAGAATGCACCACCCACATATTACTCGCGTGCAAAAAATGCTGGGTAACAAAGGGAACTATGAACTTATCTCATCTTCTAAAAATAGTTGTAAAATATTATAAATATTTTAACGGTCAGGACTATAAACCAGGGTAATGTGTGAAAATTGCCTATAAACATTTTTTTTATTTCAATCAAAAGTTTTCTTTTCTCCTTGAAAAATGACAACTTTATGTTGTTAGACCGTCATGTTGCTACGATGTGAAAAATAAGTACGTCTTCAGTAGGAAGTACTGCTGTGATCTGCTGACAAAGCCTGAATCAAAATCAAAGCATTGCCAAGTAAATTCCACAATGCAAGTATTTGCCATGGTGTGACGGTGCCAAAAAGGAGAATATAATGGGAGTCTTAATCCTAGTTCTAAATCCAGTGGTTAACATTTGCATAAAGATAAAGGGGGTGTCCAGAAAATGTGCTTTTTAAATCTAAACATGGTTACATAACATACAGTGTCTGCAACATCCTGTTTGTAATTTAACTTGTGCGCCTGACCCTAACTTAAACCATCATTACTTACTACTAGCAATACTTACCTTATCCTTAAATCAACCCCAACAGACATTTGCCAATGGACATTGTGATAAATTGATGAAGTGTTTTTGTAGTTTTCCAATAATCACCTGACATTCAAGGTTTGCAACTGGAATGGACCTTTAAAAACATCCAATTTGGCATTGCTGTAAATACATGTTCACTTTCTACAGTAACTCTGAATTCTTACCAAATTAGAGAACTGGGTTGTGAATAACAATGGGAATAATAATCCAACAGAAAACTTTTTTTTTCTTTTGATGTCTTCCCTGTTTAAATCTTTGTGGTACAGCAGTTACACTTTAACAGTACAGCACATTGGCAGGTTGTCCTACATAATACAGACATTTAAATGAACAGGCACAAATTCAGAGGAGTGATGATGGCTACAGATGGAAATACCATGTATTTCTTTTACAGGTTTAATGTGCATTATGGAGGACGTTATACAGTATAGACACTCATCATACAGCGTGGTGTCATAAATGGGTTGAGTTAAATAATCATAATCATTTGCAAATACATTTTGAGTCTATTGTTTCTGTCTTTGTCTCACTTTGCTGTGACTTTGGCTGAATGTGTTTGTCATTGCTGCGTCTCTGATTAAATATGCTACTAATGCTGTTTGTTCAATTCTCTATTGGAAAATAAATGTGCAACCTCATTGGAGCTAACCTGGATAAATGAAGTTTAAATTAAATGAATAATAAATGCACAACTTTTTGTGATCATGCTTTAGTGTTCAGCATTATGAGTAATTGTCATTGAGCTTCTCTCAAATCTAAGGAGGCACAAAGTCCTGCATAGGTCCTCTGCAAAACTTTATTGTACACTGATGCAGATGCTGAGAGTTTTTGTATTAGTTTTTTTTTTGGAATTTTGGGAGGGTTTTTTTTATGTTGAAATAAACAAAACACTTAAGATGATTGGGCTCTTTATTGGCATTAATCCATTCATTCAAAGTGGAGTGTAGCACTTTGCTACTCCTTCAGAGAGCTTTCAATTACAACTTTGTGAATAAGATATGACCAAGACATCTGCATAAAGTATAAAACAAAAACATAATTAAAACACTAAGACAAAGATAATGCCACAAAACAGAATATTTATATTTTTTCTTGTGTGAGATTCCAAAGCTATTTAAACAAGTTTGTGGTCGTGGCAAATGGCTGTGTACCAATGAGAGTCTGGTTCTGTTTGAGATTTATTCCTGTTATGGAAGTTTTTCAGTACAACTGTTAGCCCAGTGTTTTCTAATGCTGGACGAATGATGGGTCTCTGAAAGCAATATTACAAAGAGAAGTCTACATCCTGGTCAGGATGCCTCCTGGTCACCTTCATCTGGAGGTCTTCTGGGTACGTCCAACTTGAAGGAGACCCATGGGTAGACGCAGAGCTCACTGGAGGGATTATATATTCCGTCTAGCCTGGGAACGCCTTGGGATCCCCCAGGAGGAACTGGGAAACATTGCTGGGGAGAGGGAAGTCTGGGGCAACTTGCTTAGCCTGCTGCTAGGGAGAATGATCGATGGATTGATGGATTGATGGATTGATGGATTGATGGATGGATGGATGGATGGATGGATGGATGGATGGATAGTCTACCTGCTCTATATGCAAAGTGTCAGAAGAGTTATTTGTTGTGATTTGGACTTTAAAAAAAAGATTGACTGATTGACGCTAAAAAAACATTAGAAGCAGTGTCTGTACTCCAACAAACTACTGTCAGGAGAGAGCCATAGTCACGTTTGTCAAGCTGCAGGACTCTGTACTCTCTCTGCAGGACAATTTACAGCAGGAAATTCAGCCTCTATGATCCCGTGATGTGTAGTGTGTAGCAGCATAAGAAACCATAAATCATCACTGGTGATGCAGCGAACATTGTGGCATGAAGAGGTCAGTTTAAGAAACATAGTCTATGTAAAAGCTCCTCTTCTCCGATCTGAGTTTGTGCTGTGTGCAAACATGTCAGTATCTTAATTTCATATTTACTGAGTTTTCACTTACTCCCCGAACAAATGTAATCATCTTTTCAGGCATTGGACAGGAACCCTTTTCAGGAAGATAGTTCATAAGGGAGCTGTCTAATGAATGTGCATGTTTACATCTTTTAATTTGCATCTCTCTGTCTCATCACGACTCTACTGAGTATTTTATCCTCTTTTATATTTACCACTGCCTTCACAGCCGTCATGATGATGTAGGGCCCACTATCCCCTTCAGTGTGTTACACCACTGAACAGATGGCTGTGCTCAGCTATAAGCAAGAAATAATATAGATTTATTCCATACGGATGTGACACCTTTGTAGTGGGATACACTCTAAGTGGGAAAAGATGCTTTCTCACCCACTAATGCACTTGAACTTACACATGACACCTTTAAATATACATGTGGGGCCTTGGCAGTTCTAGCTCAGATACAAGGTGGTAAAAAGTCAAGGTCAGATGGAATAACAGTGACTGAGAGCAGTGAATTACATTAACATTTCTTTCTCTAAAAGTAGAGTTTAGAGGGGGGGGGGGGGGGGGGGGGGGGGTGTTCAGACCGCCAAATAACTCCAAGGGGACATACTTAGAGTTCAACAGCTGTTTTACTGAAGCTGAAGTCTATGTGATTTGTACATCATCCAGCTTGGCATGAAAACAGTGAACCTCTCTGGGAAATATATAAGAGCGGAAACCATGAAAGAGCTTGACCTGGTGTATGGGGAAGTCACACCTCAAGATATTTTACACCTCATTAGATTTTGCAACAGCAAGTGAAGAGTTACAAAAATAAATGTCCATACATAGATGTAAACTTGACCTACTTGGTGACTGATGAAATCTGACCAGACAAGCGTGTTTTACTGACCAGAAATTAAACACTGTGGTAATTCTTTTGGTGGAGCCTTTCCTGACAGTTATAATTAAAAGGTAAAAGGGATGGTTACATGGTTACATTTTTTGATATCATGATGTCGATTACCAATGAACAGACACTTTTTTTTAATTTAGGTTCTTAGTAGGTCCAACAACAATCCAATAGTTTTAATTCAGGAGAAGATTGTTTTGTCAGTGATGGCCTAGTGCCTACCGTACACTATAGACATTGAAAAAAACGTGACAAAAAATAACGTATGACACCCTCTCACATCTAAAGACGATGTGTGGGCAACTCCCAGATTTTTTCAGACTAAGATTTTGCAAAGACTGGGAACTGCATGACTACAGCTATTCCTTTTGAGATCCTTTCCCATCATGCATTGTTGTACATAAACACCATTAGGCATAAAATCACTCAGTAATATGAGAAAAACTATTAAAAATATAAATTTATTATTTCAATCTGATGTTTATAAGATGATTTTTTTAACACTTAAAAAAAACAATAATTAGATGCCTTAAAAAGTTTAGATTGGGTTTCAAGACCACCGTACACCTGACAGTCTCGATCACAGGTGAGCATAACGCTCATGATTTAATTCCGACTTTGTTAATTTGTCCTTGACTTTGAAATTACTTGAAATGTTGTTTGGTGTAAAGCCAGCCTAATCCAGTAGCAACATTGAATTATTTTGACACCAAAACATCTCCATTACATAAACTATTTGTTTTATTGTGTGAAGAAACTGCTGTACAGGAACAACAAGAAGGAGTTAAGATCTATCTAGTTGAAATGACTCAGTGATCAACAGGAAGTATACCTGGCTACTGAAGAGTGAGAACAAAACACACAAAAGAAAAACATTTTAAAATCCCATGAAAAAAGGGATCTTTTGCTGGTAATTGTTTCATTTTGACGGAGTGAAATCCTTGGATGACTAACTTTCCTGTTTACCCAGGAACCTGCTGCACACTGTGGCTGTACATCTATTGCAGGAAAAGAGTCTAAGTGGCTAGTTACTAAATACTGAAGGAGAAAAGTAGTTTGACAAAGTGATTAAAACAACGTGCTGTGCTTCTCTACAAAACATCCACTCATGGACTGTTCATTTAGCAGTATTCAAGCAGTTCATGCCAATAGGTGTTCGAGGGAGCTGGCTTTGACATCACTTCAGTTGGAATCTTTTTAAAGGTTAAGTAATTTTTGTGTCTCTAAAGGTTCCTATAGCGGCTGAGCATAAACCTAAATCCACTGTTGGGCTACGTAGACGGGCTAGTTTATTAATTGACTCGCTTGTCTTGGCTTTCCTCCCGAGCATCTTATGAAATTAGACAGTCCAATATCTTCTTCACTTATGGAATATTTATTTAGTCTTTCAATAATGGTCGTCAATATTTTCATTTGCAAGATTCCAACATTGTCCATACAAAGATTCACTGAAAACACACTGCATTACCTCGTATTCCGTAGCGTGTCCTAGTGGCAAAAAATAAAACACCTGACACCACAGTGAAGGTTCCTACCTATAAAGTGCATGATCTGAACCTAAAGGTGAACCTACTGGAGAAATTTGTGTCTTACACTTTTGTAACTCCTAAATATGGCTGCTTACAGTTCCCACTCTAGTGGCTACAAAGAGATTACCCTTCCATTAAGATGGATTCAATATTTCTGTCAATCAAAACATTGGATATTTTTAAGCATTTACAACAGGACCAAAAGGCTTCTGTGGACCTATGTGTTGAAGGAGTTTCTGTAAAAACACAAAAGTGAAGAAGATGATTATCAGCAGAAACAAGTCATAAAAGCATCAACAGAAGGCTGCTTCTTAGGTGTTTAAGTGTTTCATCATGTGTCTGGTTACAATCAGTTAAATCCTGTATAAGGTCAAACTGATGACATTTAAGAAATCACTGAGGCTTATTTTACAATTTTTCAAACAACATTAACCCTTTTGTGTGTGTGTGTGTGTGTGTGTTGTGTGTGCTCAGCATATGTGTGTTTGTCTGCTCATTTCGTCGGTCCTGTTCTCTGCAGTGATGAATACTTTTTATGGATGTAATGTGATTGGAATGAAGGTCATGAGTAAAAAGACAGTAAGGCTGCCCTGAAGCATTGTGGTCATCAGCAGGTGAAGGTGCTGACATGCCAAACACTCAGCAAGCAACCCAAGAGTGGCTTTTGGATCAAAACGGGAGCCATAAAAACCGGGACCAACTATAGGGAGCTTGTTTAAGTTTCCTTTTGTACCATTTCTCAGATTCCTTATCTCTCATCTATAGAGAAAAAAACATTGTTAAAGCTATGCTGTCATGCTGTTTGTGTTTTCAACAGCACAGATGAGTAAAAAGGTGTCGATGACATGTTTGATGAGAACCAAATACGTGCATGTTTTCCTGCAGCATTTTTGACTCCTGGCAGCTCACTGTGGCCGCTTCTGCTCGTGCAACCAACTTGTAACTTGCTGAAGTAAATGTAGAAACTTAAAAGGAGAGTCTTTATGAACATAAATCTGAATATGACTGCAGCAAATATAGGCAAGGGAAAGATTTTGGATGTCAGAAGTGTTCTGCTTTCAGTGTGTAGTCCAAGTACAATGCACCAATCAGGTTCCAGCTGGCTTGGGTTATATGGAGGAAAGCAGTTGGTTGAGGGAATAATTGGCAAAAAAAAGCGTTGGCCAAAATTCCACCCTGGGCAAAACCCACAAAATCCTCTGTTAATTGTAACAACACAACAAAGAAAGGCAACAAAAAAATGTAGCCAAGCCAATCCCCAGTTTCTTGTGTTGCAAACTAATTATGGATATCAGGCCCAGACTCGTCTGTTCTCTAGTCATTCTTTGAGTCTGAAACCACCAGCAGTGTACTACCTTCTGCTTACTCAAACAGTATGTACTGCATACTGTTTACAAAGTGTTACTAGCAGTTCAACTAGCAACTTGAAATGCACACATGGAGTTGAAAACAAAACAGACTGTCTGTCACCAGATTGTTATGCTATACCTTGTGGTAGCCAGTTTTGTATTTTTGTATTGTTAAATTGTGTTTTTATGGGTGTGCAGATATTTGTAATAAAAAGCTGAAATCTGATGGTTGCGAGACATTAACGACATAAAAGGCTGGAGTAGCACCCAAAGTTATACTCTGGGATACTGGCAATGGAAACCTAATACACTGAAAGTTCTTTGTGGGTGTTTATAAACACACACACACACAGACAACTAGAGAAACCACAAGGAGAACCTCTCACTACCTCTGAAGGTGAGATAACGAGTCAGCACAGAGCACTGGAGAACACCTGGGCTTACTCAAAGCCAAGCAGTTCCACACACACCTGAATGCAGTGCGTTGATTCTCTCACCACTCTCACTGAGCAGAAAGAATGAGTGCCCTCACAGTTTTGGTGTACAGTGATCTGTAATGCCTACCATAGGGGAGGAGTTTGAACAGTTTGTAACCGTGATGCGTCCTATCCGTTTCCTGATCCTAGACTGGTATAAGTCAATCAATCATGAGCAGTTATTTCTGACTGGTTGAAATAATCAAAGTGGGGTTTAAACAAAAAGAATGAATGAGGACTTTGAAGTGAAACTGTTGTTGCTTTAAAGCACACATTAGGTTCACTGCAACTCAACATCATTCAAAGATAACTGGGGCTTACATCGGGGATGGGACTGAAGGTGATCTTGACAACAAGGTTTTTTTCCCAAAGTTTCTCGGGGGATTTATTTTTCCAGTTTTTGATGTCACATTATGGTTTCCAGGCTTAAAAAGCACAGTGTTATTGCAGCGATGATTCATCCTAAATTAGAACTGACCGTCCATAATCAAGAGTTCCAGGCCTGCAAAGATGAATCTTCTCCATGGTAGCAAGCAAAACAGAATCAAGCTCTGTTTAAAGATATAATCAAATAAATCATTTTCTTCAGGATAATCAAGTGTGCCTCTCACTGCCCATTTTTATTCTCTTCTGGAATTGTTTTTGTATCAGCAGCACACACAGATGTAACGCTTTGTGGCAGTCTGATCGTTAGTCCCACCTGTCTGAGCAACCCAGCAGCTCTCGCATGCACATGAAGATCTGCAGAGTTCTCGGATCAGTGCACACCACGGTGAAGTCACCTTGACAGAAATTAATTTGAGCTCTTTGATGGATTGGTTTACTCACTCAGGCAAGTTTCGAGAGTCTGCAGGTTGATCTTGTTGTCCCTACCAAGAATAAAAAACAAGTGATTACATGGGAGGAAGATTAACATATTCCCATTAGTAAAGTAAATGGATTTAAATATGTTAATTTCCCCCAGATGTTTATGTCTTTGTTTAGCATCTTTCAAAGTAAAAGATTAAACCGTATGTTCTGTTTTGTCTAAGTATAAAGTTACCAAAATTTTTCCAACTAAACTATAACTATAGAGCACTATTATGTTGCACAAAATAACAATACAATACATCAGAATACAATACACTTGACCTATTTGAGGCTTGTGTTTTGGGAATGTGATGCAGCTAAATGTATAGCTGCTAATGAAAAGGTGGCTATATTTTATTTTGGACTAAAATATTATTACAGAACACTTTTAAGTTGTACTAAATATTAAGATACGTCACGAAAAATGCCCATATGAAACGATACGATTCAATACGATACAATATAAGACGTCACTCTGCAATACAATATAAAACGTTACGATTCAATATGATACAATACATTACGTCACAATAAAACATTATCCGTCACGATACAATAGCATACATCACGATACAATACAATACATTGAGGTACAAAATGATACATTGAGGTACAAAATGATACGACACGATATCATCCATTTTTTGTCCATTTTGTTACGGCCATAAGGCGGCCCTATGGGGGCAGTTGTTTTGCCTATTTGCAGCGCGTTTGTTTCTTTGCAGCGCGTTTGTGTCTTTGCAGCGCGTTTGTGTCTTTGCAGCGCGTTTGTGTCTTTGCAGCGCGTTTCAGCCTTTGCATATGTTGTGGTAGTTTGCATTTGCTTTTGAATGTGCAGCGTTTCTATATATGCTGCGCGTTTTTCTAAATGTATGTCGTTTCATCAGTTGCTGAGCGTTTGACCCCCACCGGCCACCGTAAAAAAAAGGCACATACCACTGAAAAAATACACAAACAACATATTGCATTAATACAAGCACATGAGTCTGGGTCACAAGCAGGGCAGCATTCACAAACACAGGATAAAACTGTAATAGTGTTGTTTATATTCCCATCACTCTATTCAACTGATTTCCTCTATTTCACCTTAACATGGTGTTTGAATAAAGTTACTTTAAAAAACAATTACTAGAGTTCAATTATTTGTATTATTTCTGACTTTGGACATTAGAGGGTGCCTACCAACAAGTTTAAGCAGTGAAAATAAAAATAAAATGTAGTGTATTCTTAAATAGATTTTTTTCTCATAAGTAGGACTTTAAGTGATTAAACATGGTTCTCACAATCCTGTCCTAGTGGTATATAGCTTAGCTACAGTGTAGGAATGCTGGCCAGTTTTCCAAACAGCGACCATGCCGACTGTGATTTACTTACATAATACACTTACCCCCAGTTCACATATACTCATGTGAATTGGGGGGTTAGTATTGATAAGTCGTACAATCCCCCAAAAATCCCCCAAATGAACAGTATTACAGTATTACATGGCTGTGTTAAATACTTGATTCTGAGTCTATTATGGCATTTTGTTATTTGTCCATCATAAACTGTGCAAACAATTACCATGAAGAACAAAGTGTTCTAGGGACACAGCTCTTAACTCACAGTCTCCAGGGCAAACTTTAATCATATCAAACCGCAGGAAGAGGTTGTTGATGAAAGAATGAAAAGGAGGTTAAATCACAAAAAGCCTCAACAAAACCCAGAACCAAAATATGGATCACATGTTATGATAGAGGAGACCCCTCAGGGTGAGCAGGACCCTCACAACCCACTCACTATACATTATCCCTTACTTAACGTAGATTTCTTTGTTTGTCCTGTTTGTTCCTTTTCGTTGTTGAACGAACTCAAAATGTGTCAGAAACAAATCAACTCACAGTTCAAGCAACCAAACAGTCAGCACCTTGTTTGTGGTTCTGAATAAGTTGTAAACATGAAATCCAACTTAAGATCTTGTTCTCAAACCTTTGAAGGAGCATGCTTGTTAGATTAAGAGGTGTCAGGAAATTCAGACTGACAGATGATGTTAACACTTTAAAGGTATAATATGTTGAATTTGATGACAATGTTTACATTTAAATATCTAAATTAATTTTAAAAAATGACTAAGTTTATGTTACATATATTTTGTTGTTGAGTACTTACATTACCTCAAAGATTTCCCACAGTTATCAAAGCCAGAGAAATCCTTAATTTTATAGTTGTAACGGGACGTGTATTGTCGAGGCGGCCGCCATGATGAGCCGCCATGACGGACATAAAATGTTTATCGTTGCCAAGGAAACACCGGATGGATGTTACTTACAAAGACCGCTGCATAAGGAAGTGGGAGCTGCTGAACTGTACTGTTGCTGTAGGGCTGATGTGATAAAAACGTTATGTTAAGTGTATTTTGATACATTAGCTCGTCGGTAAACATATTCTCTTTCTCAGGTCGGATTCGCCCGTTCGTCTTGACTACGGTAACACAGAGTTCGTTTTCACCTTGGGGGGAGGGAGTAGCAGAGAGAACTCCCATGATTTTACATACTGTGCGTTTAAAGGAGTCACAGGATTAGAGCAGCCTTCCAAACATCCGATACGTTGTCAGATAAATAAGCAATGATGTTAATTTGAAATATTTTAATTTTTCACCTCTTCTGATATGCTTAGAGACAATGAAAGGGATATTACGTTTCTTTCAGTTACTCCTGTACTGAGTTCTTTATTAGATTTTAGGTAAGGAAACACCTGAGTCATTATGGAAGTTTCAGGGGTTTTAATCGTCTTTAATTTTGTCTACCTCATCCTGTTCATATTTTTATTAATTTATCCAAAGACTCATTTATACCAATACATAACTTCCATTTCTGTAAGCTATTATAAGCTGAGTGTCCTCTGCCTGTACAGTTACACCCTCTAAAGAGTCCAGATACAAGTGACCTTTTTATAATTCCAACAGGGTGATAACAACAGCCTGACAAAGGTTCCACATTGACCCTGTTCACTTTTAATCCCTGCACCTTTACAGACTATACTGTGCAGTGTTACGACAATCTGCTGACTTTTTTTTACTGACGTTTTCATGACCTCCAGTGACCGTGTCTGATTTCAGAAGAGCTGCTAAAAGCTGCAGGAACAAGCTTGGAACGCACACTTACAGTCAAGTGTCGCCCACACACACACCTGCCCACTGACGTTGGAGCTCTTGCGGGAATATTGGATGGAGTGATGGGGAGGCACTTTTGGGGGAAGAGCTCTGACAGGCATAGAGAGAGAGAAATGGGTGAAGCCAGGGGGAAAATGGTAGGTGACGGAGGCTCCTATACGTTGTCCTCAAGTGCTACAGTCGATTCGACTCAGCTGAGTTTGACTACCTGAAGTTCAAATCGGGTTCAGACTGAGAAACCTTCACATGGACTCAGAGTAGTCCAGAATAAGAAGTTTAACACAAATAGACAGAAGCTCACAGCAGACAGAACGGAGAGTAACAGTTGGTGCCAACTTTTTTTCGTCAGACATGCACATTTTATCAGCACATAAAATATCTGCACTGGGTTGAACTAGCTATTCTCTTGGTTCTAGTTTTTAACACCAGCCAAAATAGTTCCAATATAGGCAGAAAAATAGCTTAAATCTTGCACCAAGCCTTTTGAGTGTAGATTTTCTTTTTTAAATGTGTGAGGACTTTTTGACTTTATTTGATAGGACAGTGGAAAGAGTAAAGGAAATCAGAAGAGAGTGGGGAATGACATGCGGGAAAGAAGGCCCAGGGGTCCACAGCCTCCTTACATGGGGTACCACCTAACCACTAGGCCATCTCCACCCCCGCCTTTTAAAATAATTAAAAGGTATTTAAAAATATCAGTTGACCCAATGCATGATGTCTTGAAGGTGGGATTGAATAAAAACGGCACAAACAAATGTCATGGTAGCTTAAGGCTGTGCAACAAATGTAAAAATTAAGAACAGAAAACTTAATGAACAAGTCATTGTTCATTTTTGACCACTTGATGTCACTGTCTTAGGGGGATATTTTGGTTGGTGTGGAAAAATGATGTCAAACATAAGTCATCTGATAATTAAAGTCTTGTATGATGTAGTATTTACGCTGGCTGTATATCAGGTTCACATTCTCCATGTTCAATTATCTTATAGCAGTGGTTGTTGAAATTTAGATTTAAGGACTGATTATTTCAGTTTATAAATGTTTACAGTACATAAAACACATTATTAAACTGAACTATAACTAATGAGGGCAAACCCAAATCTATCACAATGCACAAACAGTTGGATAAATTAAGGAAACCAGTATGGGGACAACTGCTTATCTTTGCCCTCAGGGCACCCTGGTTGCTTAATCCGGCCCTGCGTGGCAAGATATAGCATTAAGATCTTTGTCTTTAGTTTTACACAGTTTTCTTCCTACCGCAGACCAAAAATAAAAGAGCCTGCTGTTATAATATATAAGAGCTTGCAGATGACTCAGGGGAGTAAATGAAGAAGGATCATCTGTGTATTGAAATAGGTAAGTCAGAAAGATATTGCTCATCCTGTAAATTACATGTGATCCCAAAGTGTGAATAGAGTTTAAGATACGATAAGTAAGTCCAGCAGCTCCTGCAAAGGTTTAGGCTTCATGTTTGGGTTTCATTATTTGGGTGTCAGCTTGGATTTGAGCTCCCTCAGTGTGGGAACAGTACAACCTTATACGACCCTGAATCGTGCCTGTGCAGAGTTCAGCTACATATAATCATGTTTGAACTTCTTCAACAGCCTCACTTTTTCAGCCACATCTGTCCGACCAGGATTAGCAAAACATGAAGTTGAGAATTAAGTGGACTTAAAGTTTAGACGGGCTGTTTAATGTTGCTGCTCCAAAAGACTTCTACTTGGATAATATGCTAGTGCATTTGCATTAGTGCCTCATTCTGAGTAGGCCTGATACATAGACTCTTGGGACCCAGATTTTTTTTTTTTTTTTAGACTTTCAACAATTTCAAAACAAAAAAGATCCCGAGGAAGCTACGAGACTATGGAAGATGTGGAGAAGGCATGAACATGGTATGTGGTAAATTAACTTGAGCTTGTATGTATCTAAATGTTATGGCTTCGCTTTTGGGGAACTGTCACGTCCTCCATCTTTTTAAACAGTCTTTGTGTTTAACTGCACTCACTGTAACTATGGTAACAAAGGGGGGGATGCACATCAACCATACAAGAGATCATAAGGATAAAAACTGCAGATGTATACACGGACACCATAAATAAGGTCTGTTTACTGCCAATGTCAACTTACAAGCACATACTGAAAATCAGAAACAGATTGAATGAAAATCAATGGATTTAAAAACTAACACAACGCAAACCGTTTTATTTAGCACAATTCACACAATCTGAGCCCATCTTTACCGAACACACTGTTTTTACTTCAGTCACTTTGAACGTGGAGCATCTCCTCAAACTGAATACAGATGTAGATCCTAAGATCAGCGTGACAACTACATTTCCCTGATTTCCCTTTTTGATTGTGACACGCGCACGCACTCGCACACGCACACACACGCACACACACACACACACACACACACACACACACACACACACACAGCCAGCCAGCCAGCCAGCCAGCCATTCATAGCAGCCAAAATCCAGGTCTGGATGGTGGATGAGAAACAACCATCTGGATTCAGCTCTGTCCTACATTCAGCTCTTTCCTCCAAATTTACCATCAGAGAGTTTGAATAATGCAGAACTGTAAAGCTTTGTTAGATGAATGAAAAACTCCCTGTCAGAAATAAAGTGAAACTTTTTCTGACAAAAGAAGAAACCTATATGAAACAAAAGACAGTTCACTCATTGTAACTGTGAGTGCTTCAAGTTAAACATCTACTGGTCCCCTTAGTCGGATCTGGTTTTCCAACAAAGTAGTGACACGGTCTTCTGTGTGATTGATAGCACAATCTGTTTTTTTAACGGATAGAAAAGAGTCATCGTTTTGCAGATGATCCTTGAATGACAGCTGGTACCTCTCCAGCCAAGGAAAATGTTTGAGTCCAACCTCTGAAATTGTTTTTGAAAAATGTCAAAAATAATTGGATTCTAATGGGATTGTCAGGCACCTCTTCCCCCATCTCTGCAGCCCATTAGAGAGTGCAGAAACAGCTCTACTGGAGGAGGCTGTTCAGTCCCACTCAGGCCGCCCACACAGATGGTGCGTTCAAACCAGGCATGCTTTCTCCAGTACTTTGTTTTTTTTATTAGTCAAAGTGAGAGTGATATCTTTGAGAAAATATACCAAAGAACAACACAGGGACATGTGAAATGGAATTACCTGTTCCAGTCTATGGGGGATCCCTCTATCAGACCACATTTTTAAATAGTTTTAATAACAAGATGGAAGATGGAAGAAAAATCTAAAAAAAACAACTTTGCATCAGGGCAGGATCAAATATCAGGGCCACTTGATATCTGGAGCTGTATCAAGACCTTCCAGATGGTCACTGTGTTAGACTACATGAACACAGCATCTAATTTTCCTGCCATGATAAATGTGTGAGACACCATGTTGAACCCTGACCGACCACAGCTTGAGCTCTGTCATAACCTGCATTTTGTGCTAAAGTGATTTAGCAGCAGAGGCCAGTGACAGACTGCCAGGATCAGGACTGTCACATAGTGTACTCAAACATGTCTTTGGACTGTAACCTTGTGAAAGGTCCTAAATATTTAACATAGCTGTGCCTGTGGCTCAAGAAGGTCCTCCACTAATGGCAGGGCTGGTGAATCGGTTCCAGGCTCATTCTGTCCATATGTCGAAGGCATACTTACAACTAGCTAAAATAAATGCTACAACTCCTGTCTAGAAAAGATGTTTGCAATTGGGTCACATCAAGCATGCCAACCTCGGCTTCTGCAGTGCTCCACGAGTGCCTGGTATTTGGTGACATAAGTGATAACATGCAATGTAGGTCTAGTGAGAGGCGCAATTACATTTTTTTTTTTTTACTGTCGATGTGATGGGCTGTGAGAACTAGCATACAGGGGGTGGCTCCGGATTAGAGTTCTGTCAAGCCTCCCTGAGGTATCGTGGGCTTACTTGACAAAACTTCTCAACAGAGGTGCCCACTTTATAACCCCGTTGATGTGTTGGCTCTCTCTCTCTGCTTATCTGCGCTGCAGGCAAATGAACACATACCGTAGTCGTGTGCCGATGTAGTAGGCTTGCCAGCTGAAAAGTAAAGCGCTATTTCAATATAGTGTAGACTTACCCTGATGTTGATTGAGCTGATCGTCATCTCTGGTAGCTAATGTACTTATTGACAAGTACCTCATACAATCCTGCTTAAACAATCCTGAACTATCCCTTTAACAGAGCCCGGGTCTGTTGAAGGTGGCAATACTGTTTGGGTTGCGATGGTCACTAAGGGCCATGCAGCTAACAGAGGTAAAGGAGGTTTGGCTCATTTATCGTTTTTATTTGGGCACACGTCTCTTTTGTTTATTTCAAATCAAAACTGATAGGATATTTAAAGCAATCGAGGCTTTGTACATTCTACTGCTTTATATAAAAGAGATTGTAGATGTAAATTAGCTGAGCTAAGTGGCTGTACACTCTCCCTGTCAAAAAAACAGTACAAATACACCTGAAAGTTGGCTTTTGTCTGATAACAGAAATGCTTTATATCATCATGTTTCCTTATGTGTTTATTATAAATAATGCAGATGGGATGGACTTATTAGTCAGTACTAAATGTTAAAAAACAAAACAAATGTACTGATAGAATCTGTATAAGCAGGATCTGTGTATAGCAGTTGAAACCCTGAGTCCCCTCCAAAGCTGTTTTCTTCGTCGTCTCTCTCCTAATATTTTGCTTTTGTCTTTCTATCCTGTGACTGAATTTCAGTGAATTCCTCACAGGGAGTTAACGTCTCTGCCAGAGCATAAGAGGTATTTTGCAGTACATCAAGGTTTTTGGGGTTATTTTTGGTCCAGATGGGCGCTTTGGCTGTTTGTCTGAATCTTTTAATACTTCCATGCTCGAGTGTCTGTTCAACCACCTGTGCATTGTGTGGGTGAGATGTTTGTAAAAGCTGCTCATGCCTTTGTTTTCATCTAATTTGGTGCCAGATGGATATAGTTCAGGCAATTGGATTTAAAGATGTACAAACATTTCCTCTGAGTCAGGGTAACTCTCTTCAGCCAGCTCATTCATTAAAACTACGGAGGATCCTTTCATTGTAATCTGATGTCTAAACAGAACATTTACATGACTGTAGATTAACTTGGTAATGGATTATCTTTTTGCAGAATTGTTCAAATGAATTTACACAGAGATTATCTGAAACAAACGGCTGTCTGGAAGAGCGGAGAATGATCCAAAACTCTGACATGGTTGGAGATGTTCAGATAAATTTAAAAAACAACCAGAATATTATAAACTAGTTAGTCAAACAACATTTTTGAAAAAAATTCAAATTCATATAAAAGCCCACGAGGAAAGGCTCTATTCTTTAACATTTTATTTAGGGTAACCTCTATCAGTATGAACGAAACAGTGTGAATGCATCTTTCTGTGTTCACACAGACCACAGAGCTGGCTGTGAACACCATACCGCCATCACTGTTGCTGCTCCTGATGCCATCATAGATCACCATCACCTGTGTAGTCAACTGTCTTCCTCTCACTGATTTTGGGTCCATTTCCCTCCTTTCATGTCAGGTTCAGGTATCCCACACCATTCTTGTTGATTCAGCTGTACAGGGTCACACATCCTTTCTGGATGGCGTGAGATGGGACACTTGACTTTCTTATTGCACCTAAAAAAACATCCTCATTATTATTACCTCAAAGGATACTGGAGTTACACACTGGCAAAAGAAGGAAGGAAATTGATGAAGAAACCTTACATGTAATCCTCAAATCACCTTTAGATAAGTTTTTTTCATACATATAACACTTCTGACAATTTAGTTTGAATCTTTTACCTTTTTATGAATAGTTCCATCTCTGCGATGACGCATACTGAAGCTCCCCCCGCTCCACACACACACTTATGTTTTGGTGTGTGCATGGATTGTGATCAGGAAGCAGGGCTGTTCAGAAAGCACTAAGACCCAGCTGTGTCGGAAGTGATTGCTAAAATTGCATCATGGCAGCCTCTCCATCATTCACAGAACACATGACTGCGTTTTCTTTTCTCTGTCTCCCCTGAAAGAGTTCTGAGCCGGAAGGGAGTGAAAAAAAAAAAAAAAAGCCACTGTTTGGATAGATGTGTCCTTATTTGAATTCTCACCTTCGCTGCCTTCTTTGCTCACTGTCATCTTCTCGTTCCGTTTATTCTTTGTTAGGTAAGCTCTCTGTCATCCTTCTCACCCAGGTTTCTTTTTCTTTTTTTTTCAACCCAGCCTGTCTCGTATTTTCTCACTTTTTACCTATTGTGACTGTCATTTTCCCCCCTCTCTTGTTGTATGGTGCTTATGAGCCTTCCTCCTAATTGTGTCTCTGGATTGAAGTCTTTCTCCTGACGCATACAAAGCAGAAGCGTCTGCGATCTGCTGCATGAAGGGTTTCTGGCAGCATTAATATGACAAAGAGGCAGAAATATGCAGACTGTAGTCATTTCTAAACCACATATCCATATCTTAATAATCATCATTTTACTGTAGAAGACCACATGCAAGTAAGCTCCGGTTTTTCCCTGTCTGTTACAGTTCAGGCCATAAGTGATGTCATGAATCTGCAGTTTTAGAGTTTAAGCTGGCGTGTTTTGGGGTGTTCATCTTTCTTCCCCCTCCTGTCAGATCATTTCATTCTCAAGCTTTTGTCACTTTTCCTGATGAACTGTGGAATGGAAATAAAGCTCTAAATATCATGAACAATCATGTGGAGTAAGACATTTACATCGCACTTGATCTGATGAGACATGAAGCAACATTCTTAAATTGTCCCCCCCCCCCAAGATTCTTTGAATGTATGACAGAGTATTAGAGTAAGATGAAGTATTCGCTTAATCATGAAACCTTTACTAAAGTATAACTTCACAAGATGTTCCAAATTCCAAATTGTCATACAGCCGTCTTCTGCTCTTCTGGTACACCTAGAAAAAAATAACAGCTTGTTAATTTACAACTTTAATCTTTGTAAGTTTGATTATTTTTCCGTATGACTTTCTTCTCTTATGACTTTCTTGTCATAGATTTTTCCAAGTTTTTTCTGGTAAATTTATGACTTTAATCTCCAAATCTGAGATTTCTTCCCCTTGATGTGGCCCTAATACTCCTTCATATGAATGGTGTATCGCAGCTTTAAATAAAAACAGGGGTGACCTAGCTTTTTTTTTTTTTTTTCACGGTTGCTTGTTTCTACAAATATTCAGCACATTTGGTGTTGAGGCCTTTAAAAAGATCTTTAAGATAAACCTTCGTTTTGTTTACACAGAATATTTTTAAAGAGGCTGAAAATGTGCTGAGTGTTGCCGTCACAAGAAACAGCAAACTGTGCACATTCGTTTCCATAAAAGAACAACAAAATAAGGTCACAGTTAATTTTAAAATTACTACAACCATTTTCCTCCATATTTAATGGGACTGCAAACACCAGCCTCAGCAGCTCTGACTCTGGCTGTGACTGTCAGAAAAAAAAATACTGACAGTGCAGAAGACTAAAAAAAAAAAAAAACAGTTAAAAAGCAAGAAAATTAGATTGCAAGGAATGAAATGAAATTGGACTCTCACCTGACTGTCAAAGCTTCCTTTGGGAGCTCCACTCTACAGAATAAAAGCCTCTGGGTGCAGAAACTTTCAAAACACACAAGAGCACACCAACAGATAATCTGCCCCCCCACCATCTCACTGCTGGGTGGAACAGTGTGAGTTGTTGACACCGTCTGTGTTTGGACAAATGTCCCAAACGTCTCTGACGTCAGCAGCAGCAGCAGCAGATATGAAAAGGACACCCAGACACACACATTTAGACGTGTGTGTGTGTGTGTGTGTGTGTGTGTGTGTGTGTATAAGCAACATCTCCTATTGCAACCACATTCATGTCACAACTACCCCTCCCCTCTCCCCCACATTTAACACTGAATAAATAAATATGTAGATCATCTAGCTCACATCTATCCAAAGCAAATTAAGAACATTCTTAGAAGCCATTAGTGTGAGCTTCAAACCACCGTACCCAGAATGTGAAAATATTCACTCACACGTGTTCCTCCAGCTGAGATTGCTGTAAGAGAAAAACAACTGCTGTCCAGATTGTCAGTAAAAGGTCAGGTCACCAGAGGATGGCCAGAAGACTTTAGCTGCTCTGTGACCTTTCTTCTAATCCAATCTTCTGGTAAAAGTTTCTACCTGAGCTTTAACTTCAAATTACGATAGTGGAAGAGGCCCCACTATGTGATTTTTCTTTTTCTTTTGCCAGAGTTGCCTGAAGGTGTTTATACTGTATTTCCAAGAGGATGAAGTTTGTTTTTATTTTTTAAATGTGCCTCCTTCGTGCTATACTCTTAAAAACTAGGACACATTTAAGGCTATATTGTTATAATTAGATTCAGTAAATCACACAGTTGAAGATAACTTCATTAAAGGCAAGGTTGGTAATTTTTTTCAAAAAATAGCATGATTTTTAAAGTAGCATATCCTCAGTGCTCCGTCTGCAATCACCCCCTCCCCTCTGTCCTCCTCAAAAGCCACTCCCCTCACTTACATGCACAAGCGCTGTTGGTCCAGAAGCGGACCTCAGCTCATGCTTTGAGTGTGGGCTAGTGCATGCATGGGGTAGAGCAGGGGTTCTCAAACTTTTTGGGCTTGTGTACCCCCTTTCAGAATTTCTTTCAGCCAAGTACCCCCTTATCCAGCCAAAGACATTTTTCAGGAAATAATTTGAGAAAAGAACATTACTAAACAAATGTATGTGGTCTTCATAAAGCTGTTGGCTTATGTCACCCCGTAAAAGACAAACCGTGCTTCATGAGGAACAGAATACGTGGAGGTAAATCCCATAAAAATATATTAGTGGTGGGCGATATGGAAAAATTATCATATCACGATCACAATCACAATTTTATCACAATTTTTTCCCATACTGATTTTAAATAAATTTTTTCCAACCAGTTTAAACAAACTTATTTCCCTGTATAATGTTTTTAATTGCACAAATACTGTGCTTATAAGTTTAGTCTATTTAAAATTGTCTTTGTTGCTGTACATCTCCCCAGAACATTTTTAACACCAGAAATGTCTTTCCCTGCATTCTAACAGATGCGTCTGTGTCGGAGCATAAACTGCAGCATGATAAAATGAACACATTAGCTCCGGTCTACAATCTCCCTGTTTTTGCAGATTGTCAACACGTTTAAATCTTTCACGATCTAAGATCGTTATTTCGCACACCACTAGTTTGCTGTGATGCAACTTTTTTTTTTATGACATTTGTCACGTACCCCCATTTGAGAAACACTGGGGTAGAGAATGAGCAGGGAGACATGATTGGTTCATCAGATTGGTACCTCGTGGCAGACATTGGTCGAAGTTTTTACATGCTAACAACTGCTACAGATGACGGATTTTCTTTGTTCCCTTTTCAGAGCACATGAATTATTCATTTCTGTCAGGACCTTAAAGACAATTTCAACCAAAATCTTAAAAAGTGTATCTGGAGAAAATTACTAACCCTGCCTTTAATATTATTTGAAACAAGCACATGACCAAAGCACTCATAAGGAAGACTTTTAGAGGTTTTAAACCTGGACATTTTTTTCATCAATCTAATTTATTTTAGCAGACAGGGGGACTGGCTTTCTTTATGCATCACACAATAATAGAGGGAAATCAATCATACAGGCCATCTTTGTAAATCTTTTTTTTTTAATACACTTTATTCATCGGAGGAAAATTAGACCTTTCATTATCTTTTAGTGCAACATGCTTCATATTACTGTGAGTCACTATCTGTAAATCTTAGTTACTAACCACATCTTTTCCTGGGAGCTGCTGAGCTCTCACGTCACGTAGATTCCTCCTTTTGTCCAACATTTCTGCCTCTTAAATTAAGTTTTTCCTTGCCACTGTAACTTTGCTTTGACACACGGGCTCAAAGGCAGAAACAGGACCTAAAGAAGTGCATTAAGGGAGTGATGTCAGAGAGGGGGGTGCTGCAAAAGACTGGCACCTCTAGCAGATGGGGGTTAAGGGCCTTGCTAAATGTCACTTTACTCAACAACCAGTCCCATTTCTGTACTTGGTACGTACCAGGACTTGGATTGGTGACCCTCAAATTTCTAACTTAAGTCCCTACAGTCTGAGCTATATGCCACAGACCCCTAAGAGGGACTTTATCCCATCTCTTTACCGTTATTATACTAATCTGATATGCTTCTGAATGTTGAGTTATGTACTCGTCTGTGACTGTGCAGGAGATTCAGAACATGTTGCCATGTGATGGTCGAGCAGATATTTGATTCATCTTGACAGCAGGACAGTCTGTCTTAATGTAACACATATTTCCTGCAGACTCTTTTCAGATATATGCTACTTATCGGTATGTATTTATAAAGAATGAAGTAAATAATAATAGTAATCAATGACTAACTACATTCCCAGAGCTTGAGGGGTTTTGAGTGACACTCACAAGTGTTAAAGAAAAAAAACAGTAGAAGTCTATTTTTGAATGGCAAATATTTGTATTTTTAACCGGTAAATGACAGATACAAAATATGAAGAGTTGGAAGAATGCAGGAGAATATCAGTGACAGATGTGATCACACTTTCAGAAAATAGACATAGAGACATTGAGCTCAGGCAGCTTTAACAGGATCACTATATACATACAAAAACAGAACAATAACCTCTGCAGCCCCTCACCTAAACAAAATAAAGTGACCTAAAGAGATCCCAACATCCAGCAGTGCTAAAGCCATAGCTGTCAGCAAAAGTAGAAAAACTAGGGGTTTGGGTAACATGCACACAGAGAACTGTTTCTAATATAATTCTGCATTATCTATCCTTTGAGTTGCTTTTTGTTCCTTCGCTTTAATTTGTTCGCAATAGAAAGTGCAGTAGGAGTTCAGAGAGTGACTCTGACTTGTTATCAAAATAAGATATTTTCAAACGTCTGATTAGCAGCTTTATAGAACAGCCAGAAAATCGGAAGGTAGTGGTTTCCTATAAGATAAATTAACTGTTGAAGCTTACTCACAAAGAAAAAAGATACATAAATAAAATAAAAAATAACAACGAAACTCCAGCAGAGCCCAGAACATTCTAAAGAAAAAATAATTGCACATCAAGGTAAAGGAAATGACAGCATCTTTCTTCTGTAGTGTACTGTAGGATAAACTGATTCAGAGTGCTTACTATGAGTCTGTGTGGTGACGTTAAGAGTGATATTCAGAGTAAAAGCATTGTTTTAAGACAAAAAAGTAAGAGTGAGAATTTATTATTTCACAGCCAAAATATTTCAGGCAGAAATTGATTGAATTCTTATCAGTGTTATGAATGATTAGGTCGACCTTTCAGAGAGGTAGATGACGAGACGATGGAGCCAGGAGGCGTCCAGTTTAGGTCAGCTTAAAAGAAACCGCTCGCTCATTGTGATGGATGAAATACTGATTTAGAGGAAACAGCTGCAGCACGTATAATACAAAGTGCTGTTGTATATCTGTGTATGGATGAAATAAAGTACAACATGTTAGTGATCTTAGTGGAGTGTTTGTTTCCAACGTTAGATGAAGCTAACTACATTGCATCTCCTCTGCTAGTTTTTATGTTATAATAAACTAAATCAGCTCCTTGGTCCAACTCTGTACTGCACACAGACACAAAAAAGGTCTTCTCATCAAACTTTAAACAGAAAAGAAAAAAAAAAAGTAGACTCCTGAACACTGGAGAATTCCTTGAACCGCAACAAAACCAGCTTCATATCAGTGACATCTCCCTTTAACATAACTCTATTTTAATCGTTAAATATTGAATATAACAGATTATACTCGATTACTTAGAATACGTGTTTCTATGTTAAGAGACTTTAGCGCCATAGTGGCAGAGATATAGGTGTTTCCTTCATTTTTTTAATAAAGTGTTAAGCATAAAAAAAAAAAAAATAGTTATATATAGTACAGTACTATGTGAAGGCTAATTATTTAGCCATCCTGGAGCGTAGACGCCGCTTAATGATCTGATGGTCACTGTCTTTCTCCTCGGGCTCTCTGCTAATGATCTGAAATAAGAAGAGAAGGAACAAGTTGTGAAATATGTATACATTTGTGTAATTACAAGCAAAGACAACATCTTTTAACAACAAATCAAAATATCTATGACTGCATTTTGTTGGGAAAAAAAACAACAAGATAAACTCCAAGGCAATCCCTTTTGCATTTATTTGCAGGATATGGTCACATGTACCCTAAAAAACACTGATTCATTTCTGCATCCAGCCTTTTTCAGGAAGTCAAACAGATGAGCAGGAACACTGAGACTTATAGAGTGGTATTCAATCAGACTTAATTCTACACTTGGAGCTCGAGGTGTGGCCTGTAGAGGGCGTGTACATCTAAAATACTCCAGGAGATCTTTTTCAGACCTCTTTAACGCCATGTGAGAATGAGACCTGACACTAGTTTTACCGTTGACTGCAAACAGATGGAATGAAGTAGTATTGGTTGCCTTTAGGGCTGGCCTATATGGATAAAAAAAATCACATCAATATTTTTATGCTGTGTGACGATACGCAATATATATCTCAACATTTTTTTTCCTATGAATAAATTAAAAAACAAAAACTAAGTGAGTTCTAAGTCAAATCTACATGGACCGAATGTCACACAGACACTCTAACTAATAGCCAGCTGATCAATGTCCACATGTATGTGATTGATTACATTAAATTAACTCTGTTTGTGAAATAATAAAATAATTATATTCAAAAGAAATGCTTCTTTAATAAAATAAAATGCATAAAAAATGTTCCTTTCCTAACAAAACACACACACACAGCTGTGTAGTGTGTGATGCAGGAGGTATTTGGAGTTTTGCTCAGAGAGGGAGAGAGGTGCAGCAAATGAAGAGGGACAAACAGTGAGAGGAGAAATACAGCAAACTGGAAGAAACATATTTGAACTCAACATAAACAATATTGTCTTACCTTCAATATCATTTAAAAATACATCAATGCATCTTAAAAACTCGGTATGTAGCCCAGCTCTGGCTGCTTTACTGTCTCTTTAAGGGACATTTTATAGGGGATGACAGGCCTTAAGATATAAAGGTCACATCTGACATCGGTACAGGTTGTGCTCCTTAGATCATAGAGACTCAGTATCAGTAAGCTCTGTCATGTATGAACCAGAAATCTATTTGCTGCACTATTTACTTTTTAACTATTTACTATACTCGGTCAATAAAGATTTGATTTTATCACTATTGAGAAGGAGGCCCTAGCTTTGCTATTGGCTCTACAGCATTTAGAGGTATATGTTGGATCCTCCTTGTTGTTGTTGTTGTTGTTGTTGTGTACAGTGACCACAACCCCTAGGTTTATTTTGGGGCTTTTTATGCCTTTATTTAGAGAGAGGACAGTGGATAGAGTCAGAAATCGAGGAGAGGGAGAGTGGGGAATGACACGCGGGAAAGGAGCCAAAGGTCAGATTGAAACCTGGGCAGCCCGCTTAGAGGTCTCCAGCCTCTTTGGGGGCACACACTAACCACTGGGTGCTCTGCTTACCACATTTTGTCTGCACCCTGAAAAGTTTTGAGTTTGCTGCCAAGCTGAAAGTTTATCATCTTTCCAAGTCCTCTAACCAGCTCATGTACGTTGTAATGTAGCTCGTTTGTGTGAGACTTACAGGGTGTGAGGGCATGTCCATAGGAGAGGAGATTTCAGGCCGGTAGAGCTTCCTTTTGTTCTTCTTGGCTCTCAGACTGAGCGATGAAGAGGTGGAAGAGGAGGCTGCTGAGTCTGCATCAACCCGGCCGCTCACCAGGCTCATCATCTTCTTGGCTGCAGTGTGGGAGACAGTTTTTAGAGGAAGAGGAACATGCTGAATAGAAACTTTAGATTGATGGATATCTTTTAATTGGTTGCTTTTACTTTATGGTGGGGAGCAGTTTTCCAAAATGTGCTGTGTAAACTTGTTAATATGAATAAATCATTTTAAAAGAGGTATATTATGGCATTAATATGAATACTGTAAACACTTAACATCACTTATTGGATAACAAGAATGTGTGTGTGTGTGTGTGTGTGTGTGCGTGTGTGTGTGTAAAAACCTCAGAAAGAAACTCTAAATGTGAGGTGACGGTGGCAAAAAGACTACATATCAAACTTTAAGACTTAAGAGAAATCTTGTTGTTTTGGGAGATTAATACGCCTTTTTTTTCATTTGATGCTGACAACACGTTTCAAAGAAGTTTGGACAGGCTCATATTCACTTACAGTTTCATCACAACACCACATATTTTCTTATCACAGCATTTTAAGAACTGAGGAGACCAATATTTATTTAGTTTTGAAAGTGGTTGTTTTACCATTCCTGCTTGATGTAGGGTTGCAGCTCTTCAACAATTCAGTGCCTCCTTTATCTTATGTCACACTTCTTAACGCTCCAAACTCTGAAATATTCCATCACAGTTTTTTTTAAAAGCATTTGATACCTCTCCAGTCTTTGTTGCAACTCTCCTGACTTTCTGAAACATGTTGTCATAGCATTAACCAAGAAGTTATATCTTTTAGTTCTTCAAGGATGTGCTTGATCTTTGATGAATCATGGACTTTTTTAAGGGGGGCCTTTATGTGTTGGCAGCTTATATTAACCTTTTGGTCCTTTCAGGGGAAGTGTTAAAACTAAATAAAAATAAAATGATCAGTGTCAAACCTTTTCAAGACTACAGAGCGTCTGGAGCATAAAAATTAGGAGCAAAAGAAGAAATGGGACACAAAGAAAGGGAACATGAGATTTGAAGTGAACAGGAGGAGGGAGAGGACAGAGAAAGAACAGTGCAGGGAGAGAAGAAATAAGTGTTGCAGAAGAGGGAAACTTTTACAGAGAAAGACAGAGAGGTACAGGAGGACGTTAAATAACTCAAAAATAAAAAAAAGACAAGTGAAGGTGAGGGATGAAGGAGACAGCAGGGTGGAGCAGGGAGGGGCAGGATGAGAGAAAAAGGGGAGACGGAGGGAGGATCAGATGGTGGCAGACGGCAGCACCCTCGCACTGGAAACCTCCCGAAGCGACAATTAATTGACGGAGCGAAACTGCTGGCTCCCCGAGGATAAAAAAAAAAACCCAGAGATGACTCCAGTGGATTCTAATATGTTCCCTGTCTTAACTCTCTCCTCGAAGCCATCATTAGTGTCCCCAAAACTTGCTGCCCTTGTCCGGCTACTTTGTCAAACCAGTTCTCTTTCCCCAAATGACTCCAGCAGGGTTTGTCCTTGTGTATCATACAATGTGTTTCAGCACTGTTTTTAATGGCTAACTTTTACTTTTCAAAAACCTTTCGGGAGGGGGGGGGGGGGGGTGTCACTGGTTTAGCTCAGTTGATAGAGCAGGCGCCCCATATTCGGAGGCTACAGTCCATGTTGCACTGATTCCCTGGTCCTGATGCTGTTTGGTGCATGTTGTCCCCCACTCTCTCTCCTCACATTCCCTGTCTATCTATAGCTGTCTTATCTAATATAAGGCAAACAAGCCCAAAAATAAAACTTTCTGTGTCACGAGATAGCCTCCTGGACTCTCTTAGTAAATGATTGGAGGAGCATCAGTTCCTAGTGTGGAAGATATACCGGTACTATAAACATCAGGCACGCCTCGGTGTGTTTGTGGATTTGGTGTGTGTACAGCAAGTGTGTGTGGGCAGACTAAAAGCCCAAAGCTTGTGACCTTGGGTTGCCTTTTTGATCACAGCTGGAATATCGAAGCTCATTTGAAATATAACCCAAACTGATTTTTAGGTTTCGCAGGGAAAATTGCATCAGTAAAGCAATTTCTATAAAGAGCAGCTTCTGATAGACTGACGCAGACTTTCATCATTAACAGAGGTGATTACTGCACTGCTCACTATTTACGGAGTTTTTTTTTTCTCTCCCAAAGATCCTTTGGTTGATTGGTCTTTAAAGTAAAAACATTTTAAGATGCAGCAGCTCATGTGCTCATGAAGATGAGAGGGGCAGCATGCAATACCCTTGTGAAATAAATGTTTGATGTTCTTAACCTGCTGCCTCACTTTTACTCAATCAGTGGGACTCGATCAACCAGCCAGAGAGTGACGTCTGGTCTTTTACACAAACAAGAGGAAAGAGTGATTTTGTCTGGGACTGATGATTTATATGTTAATATTATATGATGTATGAATGGACTCTTATTTGGTAAAGCACTTTGGTCAACCTTGTTTTTAACTGTGCTGTAGTTGACTTGATTTCAGATTCATTCAGATGAGATTGCTAGCAGCAGTTAATTATGGAGATAGAATTGTCTCAAAAAGATTTATACATATCGAAATGATATTTATAAATATGAATTAATTTATTCATATACAAATAAAATATACAAATATAAAAACGTGACATACAAATAAATAAACTAATTTGTATAAATAAACGTGTATTTATAAATATATTTTCGTGAGTTGAAAATAAATATGCTTGACTTTGTGTTTGGATTCTGCATTTGTGGATCGCTTTTGTGCTTTTCTCTCGATGACGTAATTTTGAGACATTCTTACCGCACACTGCCATCCACAAATACCCCCAAATTTGAATGTGAATACACATTCCCCTGAACAACCAGTAGAAGGCAGTGTTCTGTCTGTACACTGACTAAGTGGACTCATGTATACTGTCTAGTAGATTAAATAAAATGGCACTACAACCCACAAGAAACAGTTATTACTAGTTATTACTTACCCATCCAGTTAGTCACTAACCCACTTCCATGTTGTTGATCCTGCAGCAGTCTGCCAAATACCTAACATAACCATAACCAGCGGTGGCTGCACAACACTGCCTTCTACTGGTTGTTCAGGGGAGGGTGTATTCTCATTCGAATTCCGGGGTATTTATTTGTGGATGGCAGTGTGCGGTAAGAATGTCTCAAAATTACGTCATCGAGAGAAAAGCACAAAAGCGATCCACAAATGCAGAATCCAAACACAAAGTCAAGCATATTTATTTTCAAATCTCGAAAATATATTTACAAATGCACGTTTATTTATACAAATTAGTTTATTTATTTGTATGTCACGTTTTTATATTTGTATATTTATAAATGTATGTATATTTATACATGTATAAATCTTTTTGAGACAATTCTATCTCCATAGTTAATCAGTACGTTTCAGTCATTTAAAATCACCGTATCAAATAGTCTGTATCTATGCTAATTGTCTCGTTAGCTTTTGAGGCAACCTGACATGCATCGAAGGTGCACATGGGTATTATAACTAAATATAAGCCTGATGTACACTTTTAATTTAAAATATGTGGAAGTCTGCTGGCTCGCTGGATCCAAACCAATTATATATATAAAGATATATAAATCAACATGTTGCTTTTTGTGTGTCACAAATATTGTTTGATATTTCACTCTTCTCTGATTTTAAGTTGAATTGATCCTTTAGCCTCTGACAAACAGCTCCAACATTCCTGCCCAGACCAAACTAATTTTTTGAACCAGGCTGTAAACACTTTCATTTCTGTTGTAGAATTTGGCATTTTAGAGTCCGGATGAACATGAGTACCAGAGATTTCTCCGCTTACACACTTTGTTTATTTTCTTTTGTAAAATATTCTAGCATTTTTTTTCTTTTTTTTACTATATAGTGTTTTCATATTTCAATAGTTTGTAGGACCAGTTTTTATTATTCCTGTTCTTGATTTTATTTTCACTAAATAAAAAGTTGTGATATTGCGGATGCTGCAGTTATAAAAATACTTTCTGTAGCTCAGATATGTCATCAGTTAGAAAAGTATCTGTTCTGCTGTAATGGAGGAAAAGCTGCATCAGCCCTCCTCTTGAGCATCATTTTGTAAACTCATCATATCTTAACTTCTTTTCATGCCTGTTTAATTAGTTATATTTACAACTTCTACTCATCCCTCTGGTAGTTTTCTTCTCCAGTGAAACATAATTACATATATATCTCACAAAGTACACAGCCACACTGAAAACACCAACCTTTAGTGCCGAGCAGCGTGGGGGAGCTCTGCAGGAAGTCTCCGATCTTCTGCAGCGTTCCCTCTTTCTTGCTACGGATGCTGCTCTGGGAGTCATGGTGACGTGCTGAGGAAGAGACCTGATGATAGATGACAGGGAACAATAGAGTTTGTCAGCATGTGCAGTGTATAATTAATTACAAAATAAACAAATAAATAAAACCTCTACAAAGACTACACGGGGTCTTAACAGTGACTTGTTAAACTAAATATACCAAAGTACAGACACCTTTTATCATCTCATTCAAATAAAGACAGAGACAGAGAGTGAGGAGGGCTCCAATATTTTCTGTTGATATGGCACTGTTTGCTTTTTTTCACCAATGAAACATTTGTGAGCATCTCGCCACACATCTGAACAGGTACAACAATGATAATGAACCCAGGCAGAATCTCCATGATGGCCCCTCTATAAGTATCTACAACATTATTTTTTGCGGTAGTTCAATACATTTTTCTAAACCACTCATCATGACAAAAAATCTTAAGATGCATGTTTTTTCTTGTAAATATTTATCCTTCTCTGGAAGTGCCTTGTACATATAGTTAGGCATGCGTCCACATTTTTAAGCAGAGGGCATTTGTTATATTTTCAACATCATAAAACATTACATGTTTAAATACTAATAATACCTGAGGGAAATTCTAGTTTACACTCTGTTATTTTAGAGACATGCTTCTCACACACATGCACAAACATCTGCCAGCTGGTATTATCGGACTCACATTTCACTGGTACATCTGTATTTTATGTATGTTTTCCAATATGTGCTGCTCTTAAAACTTTTGTTGTTAACAGAAACAAATTGCACGGGGTTACAAGTAACTGAGCTGCTGAGGCCTTATAACACCAGCAGGTCCCTGAGGTCCTCTGACCAGACTGTGAATTTGGAACTGTCTTCCCCTGGGACTTAGAGCAGTGAACTATGTGGAAACTTTTAAAAAGCTTTTTAAGACTCATCTGTTCCGTCTTGTTTTTGTCTGATTTTACGTAACGGTAACTGTCTGTTTGTAATGTCTCTGCTCAATCCTTTACTGTGAAGCACGTTGTGACGTCTGTTCTTGAAAGGTGCTTTATAAATAAACTTTACTTACTTCCTAGTGCACAGTGACTCAGCAGTTAACAAACCCTCAGCACCGTCTGCAGCACATGCAGCAGAGCAGCACAAACTATAAGTGTCTGCTTTTCTAAACACTAGAATTAGTACACAATTGGTACAAATATGTAATAGAGTCTTTCAAAAGGTTTATTCATTTGGATTAGTCTAAACTTTGAGAACCTGTTCATGGTATTTTGGTGGAAATGGATGCATGACTCGTGGAATAGCACAAATTTTAAAATAGTCATAGCTGTTATAGTCTCACAAACCCTAAATCCACTACGCTAATTTAAAACAAATATGGCTTCTGATGTAAGAATGTATATGATGACTTTGCTTATGCAGTGACCTACTGTGGAATGATTTAGCATCCTCCCATCATCATTTTGCCACCTTGATGTGTTAAATATGATTTATTTTTCCGTTCACACATGTATAGGATGGATCAGAGCACATGGTCATGATTATGCATGTATGTATGTATCTGCATGTCTGCATCTGTCAGCGTGTTTTGTGAGTGCATTTCTGTCTGCTTGTCACCTCCTCTTGGTGTGGGGTCAGCTTTGGTGTCAGTCTGGTCCGCGTGTTCCTTCTGTTCTCTGCCTCCACCTCTTCCTATTAGCAGACACAGGAGGAGAACACACAGGCACATACTTGATTGAGACACAAGCAAACAGTGACACAAAAGGCAGAGTGAGTGCTGAGTCATCTGTACCGAGAGGCAGCCAAGCAGAAATTATTGAAAAAAGGCAAGAAGCTAAAAAAAAAAAAAAAAAACACAAAAAAAAAACACAAAATGTTTTATAATGACAGAACGGTTTGGAGAAGACGGGGGTTTGGTCATTAATACAAGGTAGACATGAGGAGAAAAACATTCAGACACTTTGTGCACCCGCCTCAGTGGGCGGTCAATTCCACTTTTACCATTTTACCAGCTGGAATAATTTTCAAGGCGAGAACAGAAGCTACAATTTAGGGTTATTTACCTGCCGGAGGGGCCCTGGAGGCTTGACAATCTCAGCTTCTATCAGTGGAAAGAGATTGTCTTGACGTCTCAGAAGCACCCAATTAATTGTCCGTTTTTCTAGAATACCTTTTATTAAGACTCAGGTGGAGTGTCTCTGAAGTTTTTCACCACTTTATGGTTGATTTTTTGAAAGGAAAACTTCAAAACAAATAAGAGAGGTCAATAAAATCTGGTTTTAAAAAAAAGTTTGTCTCTTCATTTTAAAGTCTAAAGTTAATATCATTTTATACACATGACAAAGAAATTTAGTTTCATCAATTGATGTGTACTATGAGATGATGACAATGGCTGATGAGTAGATGGATTATGATTGTTCCTCTTTAAAGGTCACATAAAGTACAAAATACATTTCATGGTTTTCTAACACTAATACGTGTCCTTAGCCTGTCTACTAATTCCCCAATTATGAGAAAAGTCCATCCTCTCCATCTTTTCACTGCTCCACTTTTCAGAAAGTGTGCGCTAAAACAGGCCGTTTCTTCATGACATCACAAAGGGCCGTAACCCCTCCCGAGGTTGAAAACATTCCCATAGCTGGGCGTTTGTTCTGTCCTCCGAGTCACCCTTTCCACCGTTTACAATAGATCCCATTCCAGAGAGCGGCTTGGTCAGAGGTCATTTGCATTTAAAGCTACAGACCCAGAAACAGCCTGTTCTGAGCAGGACTGAAAAAGAGAGATTTGTAGGCATGCTAAAATACAAGATCACTTTACAGCCTGTCTTAACAGCATGCCAACAGATTAGGAATCAGTTGCGATCCATGTCACCACTACTTCAATACAATGGACCTGTAAAGGACATTGTGTCATTAATATTTAAACCTTTCCATGGCCATCACTGTCCTTTTGCTAAAACTCTACTGAGGTTAGTTTTAATGTCATGAACATTCAAAGGTAAATCACATAACTATATCCCCAAGTTTCGTTGAATGTGGTTGTAATGAAGCCTTAAATGAAAGTGGATACATTTATACTCCTTTCTAAAGAAGATGTGCAAAATACCCGTCCTCCAGGCTTTGCTTGTTCGAAAAAACATGCAGGTTGGTAAGTCAGTTAAGGATCATGTCCATGTTTTCACACTGACAACAAAGAAACATGTTCCTTCATGTACCCACATGGGTCTTTTCTTCTATCCAACCCCAAGCGACAACATGTAGAAGTCTGCAGTGATCAGGACCACAGGGGAACCAGCCATTTCAATTTGGAAAAAAATCAGCAGTCAGTCTCAGTAAAACTTCTGGACATTTTTTTTTTTTTTTTGCATTTCTGGCAAATGAAATGACTCTGACTCACAACTAGCCTTTAGGTCTGACCTGAGAATGTTCCCACAAGCTAGGTTGACAAGTGGATGTTGGTGACGCGTTAAACATGCTCCACTTCAGGAAAGGGAAGAAGGTTTAAAACATGCCGAGTCATCAGTGACTCAGAGGACATTTTTAGAAATAATCTGAGGAAGAAAGAAGGGAACGGCGAGTGAGAAGTGCTGGTGTAGAAATTGTAAAGGGGGGAAAAGAAAAGGGGGGAAAAGAAAAGAATAAAAAAAAAAAAAAAAAAAAAAAGTGGAACAAAATATAATTGACTTGCAGAGTTTTGTGGTGGAGCAAGACCGAAGTAGAGAGACACAGAAGAGTAGTGATAATTGAAAGTGATGAATTGTAATCCGAGTGTTTGGTGAAAGTAAGCAAGATGAATCGTTTGTGTATGTGAGAGGCATGGGAAAAGATGAAATGATAAAAAGGGAGTGTGTGAAGAAAGTAAATGAGACATGAAATCATGTGAATCACTAGGGACAAATAAAGATGTAGTGGAGATAAGGAGAGCAGAAATGTGCTCAAAGTAAACTCTTTTAATGCCATCACAGTTTTTAAAGAGTTGCCCTGAGGTAATCCCTATGGTTTGTCAAGTTCAGCTATAATAAAGCTAAAGAAAATCAATTCCATTCTTGACTGTAACAAAGTCTGTTTTGTCCACCTCAGCCTCCCAGTGTTGCCAAGGCTGGTTTCACAGTTGGAGAATTTTGTGCATGTGCCAATGACAATTGTGAGTGAAAAACAACTCAAACACAGCCTGAATGACTGAGGTTGGTAGAATGCACAAATAATCATCAGCAAAGAGAATTGTTGAAAACAGTCCACTTTCAGTCCCATCTCTGTTGGGCAGTATTATGTACTGAGCTGTTTTTGCATTCATGCATCCAAAAATGATTAAAGTGAATCCTCATACAGCATTCACGTGTTTATGAATAAATCAAATTGCAGAACATTTCAGGGTTTCTTGTCTCTCACTGATTAATATAAATTAATTGTTAATGTCGACCACGACTAACAATGAGGGAAAAAGGGACTCAAAATAATGGGGTAGGACCACAACAGAGTTATACACCCTGCTCATCAGTTTGTATGAAGGACTGTCTCCACAGTGCACAGCACTTCTGTTGACAAGGCCACAAACCTTATAATAAAATCACAAAAGCTGAAAGTTCAGATAAAGATTTTCTGGGACAGTGACAATGTCTCCCTTTCGTCAATAAATCGTTAAAGAACTCATCTGCTGAGCATTCAGAGGGACGCGGGAGCTGGATGAAGAGGGCCTGTCTGAAAAATGTTAGTGGACAAAGAGACCAGAGATGGGAAAATGAGAGAGTGGAATGAAGGAAGACAGGGGAGGGAATGATTGTGTGCCGGAGTAAAAGGTTGAAGGAGTTTGTTTGCTTGTGTGTGTTCACATCGTGCCAGTTTACATGTTCGAGCCTGCCAACACTCTATTATCTCTGAGAAAAATGGAATGGTGCAGGGGTCTGGATGGCTGATGAAATCGGCCGTCTGTCGCTGCCTGGGTCACTGCCTTCGGATGTCAAACCCATCAGATAAGAATCCACTTTACCGTCCGACTCTCTCCCGGGTGTCACATGGATGAAATATGAGCACTCCACTTAAGAGCTAGCAATTACATTTGAATTATTTCAAATGATTTTGACAATGTAATTACTTCAAACTAGACAACTTCAAGGAGATTAAAAGCATCTAGTTTGTATTAAACAAATAAGAAAGCTGGAAGAGGATCATTTGTTCTCATGTAATGCACAGCAGTATTTAGCAAAGTAGTCCTTCTGAGGGATCATTACAATCAATCAGAAATATTAAAGAAGTAATGTATGATTATATGAGTTTAAGCAGGTTGTGTTGACACACCATGACTTCATGCTCAACATGATTGGCAACTAACAGGGTCCAATCTTTAGGAATAAAAAGACTTCAGGTCATCTCCATCTTTTTAAGAGAGCACTGCAATTGGAATAATGCAAAGAAAAATATCGTTCTGTCGTAGAAGCTTAGAAAGCGGCCGTACAAAATTTGAGCATGGAAGCTGCCAGTCCCAGCCTTTCTAAGAGCTTTCATGGAGAATCCTCTAAAAGCAGTGAGAGGGAGATAGTATCTTGAAGGAAAGCTTTTACCCAAATGTATAAACATAATGTGTAGGGAAGAGATTGCAGACTGTTATCAACATGTACATAAAAAGCTTGGGGAATAAAATCTTTACAAAGAAAAAGCCAAAAGCTTAAATACCCAGAACTGTGGATCCGAGAGTTCAGCTGGGTGAGTAGCCTCGTCTTTATCACATTTTACGAAGCTAAAACTAAAGTGCAGTAGTACAGGAAGAACTCATTCCTGTAGTGACTCCATATTCAGATGTGATCAGCGTAAGCCTGTGGTCATACAAGCTGCCCTTTAATAATAACTTTACACCTCAACTCACAGTTGCCGCTCAAGTGTCCTTGAACAAGGAACTGAATTCGGAAAATTTCCAGGAGCACTGCCCTGCGGCTCAGCCTCCACTTTGACCTCTCTTCAAGAGGGAGGAAAGAGCTGCAGCTTGATTGTACTCCAAAAGAGTCAAGAGTGTGAGGTGATAACAAAAATTAGAGCAGACAAGAGGGAGTTTAAATCTAGTTTCCAAACACTCTCTGGTCAACAGGGTACGAACCGGGAAGGAAAAGCTTTTACAGACAAACTTTGAATCTTTTATGCTGTGGTTTGAATGTGTACACACTACATTGTGTATATCTCACATGTCTTATATTTTGCGTAGTCCCATGGTAACTCGCCCTTGTTGTAGTTCTAAACTGTGCTGTAGAGAAAATGTGTTCATGAGGTTTAATACTGGGGGTAATCTAGGACAAGGGGGAGACTTCTGCAACTAGTCATGGTTTTCTCTTTTGAACATGAAAATGGTTCAATAAGTTGAACCGTCCAGCTAAGAAAACCTTCATGGCGCAATGTCCCCAATTACTCCAGTTATCCTACAGTAAAGCACAGAAAAAGAGTGCAAGACAATAACATCTGTTTTCAGATCTTTACTGCATTCTGTATGAACACATGCAGTTTACTACATCATATCCCTACTGCCAATGAGAAATAAAAGAGAACTTTTAAAGGACTAGGACGTCACTTTGGCCAAATTCTAATTTGGATTAGGACTTGGGTATCCAACAGTTAAGAATAAAAATATAAACAAGACAAACTGATTATTTTGCAGTATCTGGTTTTGCAATGACGCTCTCATTGTATCATGTGTTCAAAAGTTACAGCAGTGGATTGTCAACCCGTCCAAGAAAGTCCCCAAATCCTGCTGCTTTAATGAACACGGACTCAGGAAGACATTCAAATGAGATTAAAAGAGAAGGAAATCAGGGAGAGAGAGAGAGAGAGAGAGAGTGGGGATTGACACGGGGCAAAGGAACCACAGGTGAGATTTGAACCTGGGTAGCCCGCTTTAAGGACTGTGGCATCTGAAGATGGAGCGTGCAGACCAAGCACTAGGCCACCAGCACCCCTAGGTTACCATTATTCGGAACCTCCCTGGTTTCATCAGTCACAATGGTCTCCTGATATTAGTTTCAGTTTGCTGTCATCCATCTGCCTGAATACATATAAATACAGCATTTCATTCAGCAAGTCTTTTTAGTTAATCTCAGCTGAGAGTGCGGTTTATATACATTTAACAGAAATAATTGTGTGTATTCTGGGCATCAGCCTCATTTCAGAAGCCCTCTCTGTTAATGTTTTCACTTCTGCTGCCACCACACTGAAGTTTGTGGACGTTTAACTCTTTACCAAGAGGTGTAAGATGCTCATGATGAGTAAGTCATTTGGTAGCACTGCATTTGAAAAGGAACTGTAATTAATTGGTGAATGATGATGGAGGATTCGATGAGGTATGGTTGTGTGCTTGTGAATTTGGAGGAATGAAAACATGATGGTGGCTAGTACGAGAAAAACAAAGTACCTCTTGTGCTGTTCTTCGTTTACTCCTCCTGAAAATATAAGACTTCAGAAAAGAAAGAACTTGGTTAAAAACAAACCTATGATGCAGTCAAGACTACTCTACAGTACAGTTAACCAATAACTCTAAAGCAGAACACAGTCAAAGATAACACACTACTAAACAAAACCTTTAAATCAGAATGGGCGAGGCCAAAAAAGCGCTGAAGCTCTAACGATTAGAAATTGTAACCCAGTCAAAGCCAAACCCACCCACTCAGATTCAAAGACTCAGAAGGTGCCCGATGTCAGAACTTGGAAATAGGTGACTTCTTCATGCAAATGTCTTCTGATGTGCAATGAGATCAATCTCAAACCTTTTCATTCCTTGAAAAGCCCACACTTGCTTACTCCCCGACCCCGCAATGTACAGTAAAAGACCTTCAAAACCAAATAGAAGAAAACTTGTTTGTCACGGTCAACAGCATAACAATTATTTTTTTTTGTATAGGCTTACTTCAAAGAGCTAACCAAGCTTGAATAAGAAAAACAATGCATTGAAACACACCGCTCTGAAAATTAACTGTGTCCAGCACCAGTAAATATCAAAGAATTCACTGGAAATTAATCTGCTGTTCAATGTCTTGCTCAATGCTACACACCTGAAAGCTAAAGGCCAATTAGAGGCAGGGTACTATGTGTCCATCTGTGTTTTTATGTTTAGTAATGTACATTTTTACACACACCAAAATGAAATAATCACTAAAAGCTGCAGAAGAGGTCTTGCCCTGCAAAAGTTGCCACGCAATCAGTGCAACCAGGAAGTAAGGGCTTGTAGCCAATGTAAAGTCTTGCAAGCACACCCTCAAGAAGCAGCATTAGCTCAACAATCTTAAAATGCCCTTTGGACAGGGTACCTGTTTCCCCCAATATTAAGTTTTAACACTATAGCTAGGCTTACTGGCTGACTGCTGACTTTAGTAACAAAGGTGAACAAGTGCATTTCCCCAAAATACAAACTATGACTTTAAGATGTTTCTTGTAGAGTCCTTTGTTTTCATAGTGAATGGGGATAATCAAAGCCCAAGGTGTTCATGAATTATGGCTGCTTGCTTTAAATATTTGTCAGTCAATTGTTCAGTGCATTCTTCTCTTTAGCAGTAAGAACTCATCTATCTTCAGTCAGATTTTGAGTTTGTCATTGTCTATTATAGTAGTGTCACAATGAAAGGCCTAACTTTAATGTTTCATAGAGTTCTACAAGAAAGCATTAAAAGTTAATACAGTCCAGGTCCTGATGGGAATGGATATAAAGTTGCCATAAATGCAAACATGGCGTGCAGAGTTTGATCATAAAGCACTTTTAGATCCCACATGTCTCACTACTACATGCAGCATTAATGTTTTCAGGTGGATAATATTCATAATGTTTTGTGTTTTTCACAGAAGGTCAATTTTTTTAGTCAGAGGGGGAGGATAGTAACATGCACTCGACTGCAGAAGTGTTTACATCACTTCATGCCATTCTGATTGTTTGCATGCACAAGCACCCCCCTTCTGCCTGACACAAAACACAGCTCTTAGAGCATCAAAAGGAACACGCAGAAGAGAAGAGGGGAAACACATCTATGATCAAAATCTAAATGGAAGCAGTTGAAGCATTGTTAAGGATTGAAGTGGTTGATTCTTCTGGGAGTATTAGGTCTGAGGCCATGATAATTTTTCTGTTTTGAAAAAAAGTTTCTATTGTCTCCTTGATGTTGACACAATAGATGCATTGATGGTGAAAATGTTTACGACAAAAAAAAACCAAATTGGTCGATTGTGATGTTTTTCATTATTTTTTTTGCTGTAAGTCTCCAGTATGACAACATTTTCTCTCATGTTTGACCATGACAACCGAACAGAAACAACAGCTGGCTTCTTCTGCCCAATAACAAACCTCCACCAGGGGTTTACTATGTGTTACATTTTTTTCAAAGATCACTGGTCGACCATTGTAACCACTGGCCCAGGATCATTACTTTTGATTCAGAAATAATAGTCAACAATTTACTCATCAACCAATCTGATGCAAACGTAACTTTTCTAATAAATTGAGCTCTTCTCATTTAACATATTCTATTTTCCTTATATTTATTTGCTCATGTTTATTCACCATGCTCGTAACTGTAGGAGGCTGTGATAGAGCTTTAATTGTGTATGTGATCACCTATCTCTTCTTCTTTCCTCTGTGTGAGAAACTCTTCATCCTCAGATTTACACTTTAGGAGGTCTCTTAAGGGCTAAGATGCTTAGTGAATAACTCTTTACCAGGATCTAGTCTTGAATCTATGGGGAAATTGAGCTGCAGCGTGTTCGTATGCCACTGTGGCTGAAACTTGTCTCCCTTCCGTTTACGTTTAAATTTATGAGAACATTTATCTTCACCAGGTTTTACTCACTTATTGTCCTTAACTAGTCAGTAGGGCAACTACAAGCAAAACTGAAAATATCCCATTTTGGCCCTGTAACAACAAAACGTAATGAGGTATATTTTACTTAATCACTTCTTCCTTTTTGTGTTGATGCATCACAAATACTGTAAAAAAGAAGCTCATGTGCCTTACTACTCATCCACTCTATCCAATTAGTAATGAGCTGAAGACAGTAACTGGGAAGGATGGATAGGTTGTTCTTCTTTTCTGTTGACTGACCTCAATAAATGCAAAACTGCAATTTAGAAATAGAGCTCTGAAGACCTTACTCTGTCCATCTGTACTTTGACTCTTATTCTCTCCCTGACCTCTGTGTGCTTCTCTTAAGTGTTGTCCCATTAATCAGTGGTGAACTCTGCCTGTGCCCGTGCTGACTCTCAGCTGGATCAAGGATAGGCCAAGAGCCTGTCTGCAGACACTCGAGCAGGGAAAGAAAGATAGATAGATAGATTGAGTGAAGGGATGCGGCAGACCTCTAAAACACACTCTGGCAACAGTATAGTACTGTCTACCTCTGGAGCAACATTGGCGTTGAGTACTTTAATGCAACAGAAATACAAACCTCACTGAAAGGAGGTTGAGCAACAATTGATAAAAACAACAACAACATAGACTGAGCTACAGTTTGGGCCATTGTCGATGCCATCATCGATCACCAATGTCTGCCAGTTATTGACCACAGAGCTCTATACCACTGTGACATTGTGATTTAAAAGCCCCTGAACCAAAGAAGTACACCTCAACTAAACTGATGGATGCCCCATGTCAAAAAACAGGATAGCTTGGCAAACTCTGACACCAGCATCTTAACCAAAACCCTAAAAGTCAGAAACAAATATTCTGAAATATAAAAAAACCTGATCCCATTTCTCCAAATCCTCCTCTCTTGGGATAGCAATATGTTTATCTTCCACAGAATGTCTAAGCAGAAGCGAAGTTGCTAGGAAGGAGATGATGGAGACACAGTCAAATGGCTGAAAGACACACCGACTCTTAGAGGAGAAACCGTGATACTGGTAACAGATGCACAAAACCTATAGACCTCAGTCTTACAGGACAAATGTCACATATCATGCAAGGCTGTGATGAAAGGAATAGATCTTTGAAGGACACATCCAAAGACAAAAGGTTTGTTAGACCAGTGGCCAAACTTGTTATTCTTTCACCAGTTGAAGTCCAGACCAAGGACAAAACTTGTGATTATTTAATTGATGTAAATTTATCATTTGAAGGGGCTACTTTTAAATCAGAAAAACAAAATCACAAAAAGTTTAAATATCAAATGAACTTAAAAATATGTATACATTTTTAAGAGGAGAACCATGTAAACTATATATAGTTTAAATCCATAGCATTTACATTTTTATTTCTGTTTCTAAATTCTGGGGGCATTTGGAAGGTCACACAAAATGGTTTTGTGGCAACACAACATTGGCTGTACTATGAAACTTCAGTCACATTTAGAATTTTACAGCTGCATTAAACTACAAAGAAGGGTCTAGAACAAATGAAGGCCCACAGACCTGATGTACCCTTCCTCTTTCAAGTTGTATGAGTTTATCTGGCTTTATACACTTTTCAATGACATGAAGACTGGTTTTATCCATATGATTGAAAAAAATAATTGTATTTACATTTCTTTAAATCCTGGTTGGATCTAATTCAACTTCCAATAAAATGTCTGTCTGCCTATCCAGCTGCTAGATTTTCTTGTTTTTTTCAACAGTTAAAACCTAACTAGGTAAGAGACATACACTTGACTTCTCACTAGGCTTTCTGCAGGACAAATTACCCATTAAAATAATTCTGAATCACTTATTCCTGTGTGTAAATCCAAAAATCAATTGATTGGGTATTAAGAATAGCTAATTTGGGTTTTCTGAGACAGTATGCAAATGCCACACATGTTCTTTTCTTAAAACAGAGTCACAGTTAAAGGTTGATTTTTGAAGTGATTTGAATGCTCTTTAGAAAGTGAACACTAAAGTACCCAGAGTAATTATGCCAAGGGCTCAGGGGATTCTTTTTTTTTGTCAAAAAAAAAAGAAGCTCAACTACAATTAGTGACACAAGTAAAATTTCATAATTGACGACTCCACCTCCTCATTGGAATATACTTTGTGTTGTTTGGGTTTGTGGATTTACAGCTATTTCCATGCTGCAGTTATATCATTATTCCTCTGATGTTGATGAGGACTGAAACAGTTGATGGGAGTTTTTTTGATGGGACTAGAAAGCCTCTATTAGAGGTTATGTAACTAGAGTGGGAGATAGAAAGTAAGAGCAAGCTGTGATCAATGATATGCTGTGTGAAGGGGGACAGAAGGTTTCAGTAAGTATAGGTTGTGTTACTTCAAGCTGTATCTGTATACATGGAGTGACGCAGAGAGGAAAACAGTCAGTAGACTTGTTTTTTATTTTTTTTAGCTATAACTCAAGGCGATGTTGATTTAAAGAGTGTATGAATATGTTGCTTTACAACAACTTCAGACAAATGAATATGATTTGCCCTCCAGTACATACAAGATAATCAGTACATACTCTCTTTTTCTAAACGCAAGGTTTCCAAAGTATACCACACCATGTGGAAACTGTGGATTTGTATAAAAATGCTTCTCAATTCACACATATGGGCCTCCATACTTTTGTCGTAGTGACTTTGTCTGCAGAGCCTCTGCAAAAATATGGATTATGTTTTGATTCAAGCTTTTTGCTCTCCGTCCAGCGAACCCCCTCCCCTACAGTTTCATTTGAATTCCTATCACTTCATCATTCCCCGCCATCGTTAACGCTTCTTGCGTTTGCAGCCACCCTTCTGTTACGTATTTGAAAGCACTGTACTGTTGAACCCTCGACCCTCCAGTTGAGAGGTGATCAACTCTTAAACTGAGCCACTGCCACCTTATTGTGATGCAAAGATCGTGATTATATATTGTCTTAAGATGGATGAGTTTCCTAAGCTACAGTAAGAAAACACATTTCGTTTTTTTGTTTTGTTTTTTTTTTAAATGTGACTGTTTGATAGTGATAACGAGGGACATGTTTTAATGATTGAGTACATTATGTATATGCTGTGCAGTTAGATTCTTCTCAGATCTAAACTCTCAGCAGCAACGTTCAGATTCGGCTGCTCCATTTTTATGCTCCTCCATTGCTTTTTATTCTCTGCTCCAATTCAACCACTCTGCCCACAATCACCCCTCTTTCATCTTTACAACTAACTCCACTCCACCAACCTAAGAATCTTTTCTTCAACTCTGCTTGCCTGCAACTTTTATCTTCCCCTTCTCCTATTTCCACCGTGTTTTCTCCTCTTTTTTTCCAAAACCCTCCTCCCCCTCCACGGCTGTATTCCCTCCCGTCTATCCTTCCTCCCTGTCTTGTTTCATTTGACTTTCTTCTTCTGGCTTTCCCCCTTCCCCACCACCTACCCCAGCCCACAACCCTACACCAGTCTCTCTCGATTTATTTATTCTGTGCTGCATCCACCCTTCTCTGTACTCTGTTCCTCAATTCATCTTGTACCATTTCTCAGAACTCACCTTTCCCACTTTGTTTCTCAGAACCACATCCTCTCCCCTTTTCTGTTCATGAGTAAAAGAGTTACTTCCACGTCATTTTTCGGCTCTCTTCAATATGAAAACGGACAGGGTCATTGATGTGTTGACACACTGACCCTCAGGCCCTTAACATCCAAAAACTCCTATAAAATCTCACAAATGTTATTCGAGGTTTAGGCAAATGTTTTTTCGAATGGAAACTGGGTCATTACGGCAACAGCATGAAGTTATTTCTTAGAGTCCAAAGTGTTCAACAAACGACAATCGAAATAAAGCTAATTCTTTTTCATGATTAAAAATAACAACACGAGTCAAACCGATGTTTGTCATTTTAATCCACTGTTAGCAAACTTTTAAAACTATTTAGTGTTAACATGCAAAAATGATCCTTATACCCACAGAGAATTTGTCTGGCTCTCTCATCTTGCCGTCACAGTATTTTTTTAATTGCCTTCAAAATGAGATGTTTTCATGTTCATGACTGTTGACTGGAGTGCCACCAATCCCAAGAATAAATTGTGATGCAACGTCCCATCACTTCGAATGTGTTACACACACAACACCCCACACGACCCCCGAAAAAAAAGAAAAGGAAAAAAAAAACTCTGAGCTTTTCATTGCACATCCCTTGCTTTTGTTTCTGTTCCAGTTCTCTCAGTCAGTCAGTCAGCAGAACGGCAGTCATTAGTGGAATTACTTTGGGGTTTCATCGCAAAGCTTTCACTCCCTTATAAGTACTCCCACTGCTGGTATCAAATGGGGAAATGTCATCATACCAACAAAGTTCACGGAGAAAGAATCAAAGGAGTGTAGATATGGGAATACTTTTACCATGAATGTAGCCTAATATGTCCCAGCTAATGAGCTTTAGTCAGTGCATGTAGGCACAGTGCTAACACGTCTTTACACACTTCTCAATACTGAAGGTTTTTAAATATTGAAGAGGGAAGATGTATAGTGTCGGGGGCCCTTCTTGTCACACCACTTACGTCTCTTGAGGAGCTGTGAAATTCTTGAAAACAATATAACTAACTACAACTTTGGCATCTCAGACATCGTTTTAAATACTGAACTTGTTTTGTTATTTTCCTATGATCCAGTAAAAGTGATCACAAATTTGTTTTGGGATGGCACTCAAATTAAATATCTATTCCTATATGCAAGAAAGGGGTCATGCAAACTTCACTACATGCAAGTTTTCTTTTGGGATTGGGCACAAAGGTTTATTTGATACCGATAACAATATTTTTTTGTGACAGCTGATACACGAGTAACCGCAATTTCCAAAAACTAAATATCAGCTAAAAATCAGCATTTGTCTTTTTTAGACTTTATCATAGACAAAGTTCTCTATGTCTATACTAATGACTGAGCTAACACAACATTAAGGATTTGTACATGTGCTATTCATTGAAGTGCAGATGATCTGGAAACTTGATCATCTTAGCACTTCTGTTGAAAAAGTTATAATTATATGAAACCCATCTTCAAAGCATTACTTCTTTTTATAACTGTTCAGATGAGCAGCGTGTTTTAAGTTACCACACCACAAAGTTGTCTCATTCACTTCATAAATATATTTTTTTCTTGATGCCATCTCAGGACGGTATTCATCTTTTATTCAGGGGGGGTTCACTTTCCATGGATTGAAGATGACTGCAGTGTCAAGATGCATTTTTGGTGAAAAACTGAGTTTCAGCAACAATTACATGAAGACAGTATTTTTACAATTTGGTTGTTTTCAGATACAAAATTTCAAGTGCAATTTGCTGACTGCTGCAATCAAGATGCGCCTCTTTTATTAGCTATTTACTTTCATTTTCACCTTAAAGAGTTGTGTTTATTTCTTTTCAAATTTCATATTATTTCCCCCTAAATTGGCACCTTTTATTAGATTATAAACACTGTTTTAAAGGGAAAAGCTGATAGCGTTACGCATTATTTTGATGGAAGTTTTGAGAGACTTATTTTTTAACTAATGACCAGTAGAGGAGAGATTTTGATGGACTAGGTTCTAGACATTCCAAAAGCTTGTCTTGCCATTCGTCTAATAAATCACAAAAAACAACAGATAATATAAGCATACTTTTAACAAAAGTTTTGAAGATGGTAAAATCCAACATTTATTTTGAAGATCTGCAAAGCATTCTTACTCTTGCCTTTGGCAACAGAAAGTTACTCACTCACTAAAAGTTAGTTGTTGTCACTGCAGGTGTGAAAACTGAAGCCAGAAAAAAATAGTGACAGTAAGTCCCCTGACTAAAGGTGTCAAAGGATTTGTCTGCCATCCCGCACCAAGATGGAATGACACCACATCACAAGACCTCCTGCCCAAATGGATGTGCTAAACACTGTAGACAAAGAAGTCTAACTTGTGTGCTTGACATTCAGTGTGATAACAGAGATATGCTTATATACCAGTGGTAGTCATGCATCAACTGGGCGCTATTAAACAAACAATTGAAATAAAAAAAAAATAATCTTGGAGTTCAGGAAAGGGCTTTCTACGAATGTGAAGTCATTGTTGGATGAGATATATTGATGAATGTAAACACATAATTTAACTCAGTCTATCTACACTACACCAAACACACTTCCATGGACTGTAGATTACAGGATTGGTCAAGTTACATTTCGAGACAAGTTCAACTCATCAAATCACTTCTCTGCCGAGACTATCAAACAGAACAGAGTCCTTTATTTGTGAGTTTGACATTATCCTAATCATAGTTTAATTTGTAAGGTGTCAGACCAAAAAAAGTGTCTTTTTTATTTTTAACTCCTACAGCTATTAAAGTAACTTTATCAGTAGTTATCCTTTAAACAGTCCTTGCAAGGCTGAATAACCAGCATACGGTATTGTCATGCCTTAGCACTCAGAATATATTAGCACCTCTCAACCTCACTGCCTCTTGGGAAATTTACAAGATGAAAAACATGCAGCCAACACCGACAAATATCAATGATGATGTTAAAATAATGACGTGTGCTTTAATGTAGCTATATTTGTGACGATGGTATGGAAAAAGGTCAATGATCATATACTTTATCTATGGTACAAAAAAAAGGGGCAACAGGAGCACACAGACTGGCCTGTTCTGCCGCTAAGACATGAATTTCTTTTCAGAATTTTAGAACTAAGCATCCTGAATAATTAAAGCCAGTGAGAAGACCTGGTAGACAGGACTCCTTTTTTCATATTTTACTTCCGACCTGTACAAGAGAGAAAGAAAGCAGGAGGAAAATAAGAGAATCGTTTGTGAAACAGAGGAGCTGTAGAGGCTGTTACAAACATTAACCTGATGTTATCTGTGAGTGAACTGTACCTGCCCTATTGTTCCTCTTAGCAGAAGGCCTGTTCAATGTGTTCTCTGAGGGGAGCATGTGGGGTCGTGTGTGTGGGTGTTTTTGTTCAATCACAAATGTGGCACTGAGTGTTTCTCCTTGTAAGGGGTATCTATGATTTATGAGATTATTTTCTCTGACCCATCTGTGAACACATGCATGTGGCTGTATCATTTATATCCACTACAATGACTTGGTGCTATGTTTACACCACATACCTTTTTTCAAGTTTATTATAGTTTAGTAATATGATGAAACAATCCAAATTGAGGACGCATATGAACAATACACAAAAATATTGTCCCTATAGATAAGTCTACTCTTTTTTATTGTTAAGGTCAAATATGTTTTATGTTACATAAAGGTATATGGTGTTATAAGTCAAACATTCAAAATATTTTATAGGGAAACAGATTGGGTTGATGAATATGGTTAGGGTTATAGTGTTTGTATTTCTCACAGTTCAAATGTCACTGTTCGCTGCATGCAGTCATAATACAAATACGTTTGAGGGGAGGAAAAATAAGACAGTCACACATGGCAGTATCCACATCCCACTCTAGGCAGCAGTCGTGCTTGTAACCTTTGCTACTGAACAACAAACGAAGAAGATAAAGCAAAAACTAAAAAGCACAAACAAGAGTGACTTAACAGAAGTATTATGACAAGCCAGAGCTAGAAGACCCTTCTGTGTCAGTTGTGTTGGGAAACTTCTAGTTCTCAGGTTGTCATTGGAAACACGTAAAACATGACGGTATCAACCAGAGGTGTCAATCACCAGAGCTAGGTTAAAAAAAAAAAACAGTTGTGCAACAACTTATCCACTGCTGATTTTAAAAATGTTAAACTTTATCCAATAATTTAACAAACTACTGAGATACTCTGGTGTATTCATATTACACAATTTGACCCTTATTACTAATACCTGATATACCTGTCTCAACCAAGACATGATTATTCATATTCTTAACAAAATGAATCTGTAGACATTAATGTTTGGAAAATAAATCGAACAATGAATCAAAATAACATTCATCAGAAAATGTATGTGCAGCAGCACGATATAAAAGTCATATGCCAAGTCTTGTGAACACATTCAATCTGGGTATGCATGATATTATAAAAAAAAAAGAAGCTGAATATGCAGTAAAATGTTTCTATGCAAAACTACTGCAGTGTGTGTGTGTACTCCTCACAATCCAACATATTTGTGCATATGCATGTGTACATTATATCAGCTGTCTATGGTACAAAGCATGTATCTGTCTGAGCTGTGTGTACGTTTATACTTGCTTGTTTTAGCATTTGTATGTGCTACATGCCTTTGGGAGCCAATTGTAACAGAGGCATTAGCCTACTTGCCTTGCATTAATCAAAACAAACAAATCAACATAAGTGCAATTCCTCCATTGCATTTAATCAAATTCCAGCGAGACGGTTTCCTGAAAAATACCTTTACCCCGCTTGCCCTCCGATGCAGCCTCACTTAGCAAGTCTTAATGCCTATTCTCGTTTACATGGAGCCCCTTTGCTCTGTTTCTGGGATTACTTTTTAAAACACAATGTGGGACATGCAAGTGTTTTCACGGAACAGCCGTGGCATCCAGCTGATCACAGGATGAGGCCTGTGTTATCCATTTCCAAATAGCACAGATGGGATTGGCTTGTTGACCTTGTTACTTGCACTTGTCACACATCGCCTACACAGTATGCAAATGGCATTCATTGAGCTCCAGTCAATTGCACAATGCTATTGGTAGTATTAGTGAGGCCAATGGTGACATAAAAAAAAAAGAAATGTGACTATGTGTCTATTCATATACCGGTAATAGCTTTTCTTTTGCATTTTCATCTCTGATCTTATTTTTGCCTTGTTTCTTGTAGCAAGGAGTTCTATGGCATCAAAGTGCGTGCTACTGAATTATCTCACAGCAGGAAATGACAAGTGTTTGTCAATCAATGCTGCAAGAAAGACAAAGGCAGCAGGACGAAGTAAATAAATATCATGTACAGTATGACAGTTAACATGCACAGTTAATTTCCAGTTGAGTCTTCATGATCATTTCCACAAGTGCATGATCACTGAATTTGAGGGATTAATGCAATAAATGTGTCTATATCTACATCTATCTCTAAAGATTAAAATAGATCTTAGAAAGATATCGGCTGATATAAAAGTATCAGGCCCAAGTCGCATGTTAAACTTCCGCAGCAAGAGTGACACCAACATTTAGAACGACCAGGAAATGAGCACTAATTCTCCAGCACAATTTAACTCAAGCATTAAAACTAAAATGACTCCATATTCACAGACAATAAGATTACTCATCCTGATTGCTTGAGTTTGCCATGTGGTGGTATAGGAGTGCCAAATGTAAAACTGCTAGCAAACTACAGTTCCCTCATTCCCAGAAGTAACAGTGGAGGCAATCATACACTACTTCTGCTGGATTGATGGTCGCTCAGGGAAAGGTTCCACACTGACATTTCCTCCCTAGAACATGTGTGAAAAATGAACTTTCATCTCTGGAAATGACTGAAAGGGCCAATTTTTGGGGCTGATGTTGTACTGCAGTTGTTTTTAGTTCTCTAGGGAGTTTTTGATTTTTGGACAACCTAGGGGTGAACATTGGTTTTTTTCCCACTTCCATCATTTTTTGTAGTTTGATACATATGGTAGGAAATGTGCCCAAAAGGGTAAAATACATCAGAATGTTTAATCAATCCCAAACTAAAAACACCAAACACTATCTCTTATTTATGGATATGAAAAAATTGTGCTTGTTCTGTAGAAAGTTGTTCTCAAGCTGCTTTTATGTGATTAGTTCTTACCCTTTCCATCTCTCCACTCTTCCTCTTGCGTGCCGAGCGGGTGATTTTGACAGTGACGGCGTTCTCCTCTCCTTGGCGTCGCAGGGCCATGCGGTTTGGCTGCAGAGGGCTGAAGGAGATCTCCAGCTCTGGCCGGGGGAAGCGTCTCGTCCTGCCATTCTCTGTGGAAATCTCAGAGGAGTCCAAGACTGAAGGAAAGCCAGCTGAACCCTGTGGTACCAAAAATGTGTTTAGGGTCACGTTTTGGGTCATTGAAGAGACAATGGAGGCTGCTTTGTGTGTTTGTGTAGATTGTTTGACAGCAGACACAACAGGCAGAGGATCCACACCTGGGAAAGTGTTGCCGAGCAAGATGATACACAAAAAAGGTTTAGGTGGTAAATGTTGACTGCCCACTCATTACAGATAACCTCTTAAATAGTTTGGTTCCTTTGAGTCTTCTATATTGTAGCTTTTTGGGTGGAAACCAGTAGTGACGACAGAATGACAGACAAGACACGGACAATATGTAAGCAGCGACATGCACTACAAGATGATGAGTAGTTAAAATACTTTAAAAATGGAACGGCATTGTTTCGTATTTTGTGACTTGAAACTGAACAGAAGGCAGTATTTCCATTCTTTTATCATCAAAGTTTTCTTAAGGGGGGCGGCTGTGGCTCAGTTGGTAGAGTCGCCGCCTCTCAACTGGAAGGTCGAGGGTTCGATCCCCAGCTGAGCAACATGTCCGATGTGTCCTTGGGCAAGACACTTAACCCTGCATTGCTCCCGCTGCTTCGGTGTCGGTGTATGAATGAATTAGTGTTGTACTTACTCTCTGATGTATGTTGCTTTGGATAAAGGCGTCTGTTAAGTGAATTGTAGAGTCTTAAGAATAGCGTAAAGATCATCTCGTCTTTGAACCTACGGTAATATCTTGTATAGTCTGGTCACTAAGCTGAGTGTATCGTGACACTGCTGGTGTGTTTAATACGCATCTTAAACCCCAAAAGAAAATGACTCGACCGGATGTACTTTACTACGGACCAATCTATGTTCATCTCATGAGCTTACCTGACTGCTGACTGACGCCCTCGTATCCCTCCGTCCTCCAGACTTCCTGTTGATTGTTTCACTCTCTGGTTTCCCGACCAAAGTAGCAGGGCACTCATTACTCTGTCACAGGCAGAAGTTAAAAAATATATTGTAAATCATGACAAAAATATATCATCCAAAAACAAGTAAACAATAATATAATATGTTTAATCTTATCTCCCTGCATATATTTGAAAGGTTTTACCACAGCCTCTGTGAAGGATTCCAGAGTGAAGCTATTCCAATACAAAGAACACTTTCATATGCATATTAAAAATGCCTACTTTGTTCTTGCAGCGGACAGTTTCTGACATGCAGCTGTAAAATCCACTACAGTGTGGCATAAAAAAAAGAGTAAAGATAGTGTAAAATTCAGCGTTGTCTTGAGTTTAGATGTACAACACTAAGACACTCTCTAAGAAGCCACCTTTTTGATGGCGTAGTGTTGGTTTTATGATACTACAGAGGGGATGAGTGTTTCTTTCGGACTGACCTGTGTGACTGTGTCGGTCTGCTTGGTTCTCAAGTCCTTGAGCTCTTCCTGCATTTGTACGATCTCTGCCTCCCTCTCCGAGAGAGCAGCCTGCAGCTTCGTCAGGTCGTTGCCACCATCATCGCCATGCTGTAAGAAGAAGTTCAAGACACTCAGGATGTTAAAAAAAGATGTTGTGCAGAGCTATGAACCATAACTGCAATAGAAATAAGATGTAAAAACCTATATTCTTTAAAATCTCTTCTTAAAAATCATTAGGACGCTCAAACTATTTTTATAATTAAAAATACAACTAGCATGTTCTTCTCTATGTTAGAGAAAAGATAGTGCTCATTACAAAACACTTTGTATTGATTGCTTTAAAAAACGTATATTCCTCTCCTACAAAAGAGCCGTGGTTTCCATTTCTGATGAAAGGAGAACAGTTCATAATGAGGGAGAAACCAAAGTAAAACCACAGAGCCCTGGAACCTGTATTAGCACAAACCATGTCCAGAAAGGCAAACTCACAAGACAACATGATCAGTAAAAAAATATGGAATTGCCCTAACCCATGACTGTATTACATTTACAAAAAGTTACGAGTAAAAAAGGTTGTTAATTAAATGTACACATGAAGATCAAGAATCTGACCCAGCATTCAATCACAACTTCTCGTACTTGATATTTTACCCAAAGCAGTTCCTATGAAGACGAAAAAACACAGTTGGTTGCTCTTAAACGTATTAAAGGTAAACACCAAGCCCTCAAGAGTCTCTGATGCTTCTGTACTTGCTTCATTACATCAGCATCCATCCATAAGTCCCACACTAACTTGAAGGAGTCGGGGAGTAAAGGGTCTTTCAGATAGGACGTGGTGTAGTGCTGCGCTTGCTGCAAAGTACGACGCAGAGCAGAAGGGGAGCGCACACGAGCAAAAAGCAACGGTGGACGTCGGTGACCGACTATTCAGTAGAAAGCACTTCTCTTTCCTCAGAGCACGACAGGTCTTGAGGAAGTTTAGGCTCGCACAGGAGCTGCAGCTCTATAACCACCACTTCACAAGCACGACACATACTCGTGCTGCTGTTTTAAACATACCGGGTACACCCAAACTATTGGACTTTTTTTTATTTTTTTTACAAAACTAGATATTTCTCTCTGACGGTAAGTCTGTAAACTACAGCTCAGGAAAGTGAGACACCGTTTGTTGGGATCTAATTGGATGTGCTGAGGTGACGTCACAGAGCGGTGCGCCCAAGTTGAACATATTTTAACTTCAGAGCAGTGCTCAAGAAAGGCCAGTGCGACCTTGCACTGCGCTCAGCTGGGGCGCAAATACACTTTTGCGCAGAGCAACACATAAACAATGAATGGGTTTGACAGCGACACGCAGCACACATGTCCAATCTGAAAGGCCCTAAAGAGAGACCACTTTCATTGCTATAGTATTAAAAAAAGATACACTTTAAGTGGCTAATAATTTAACACAGCTTAACCAAGCTCGATCTGAAAAAGTAAAAAAAATATAAAAACACAAATCTGGCTCCATGGTGAAAATGCTAATTCACTTAAAAAAACAACTCCTGCTACTTTCCAGAGAGGAAAAGGAAAGCAGGGTTGTCTAACAGATCCCCCGAAACTTAATAAGAACATGATGACCATCTCCTTGATCAGGTGGAATCCTCGGCTGTGTAACTTTTATTCACACCATCAGGATAGAAAACTCTGATTAACTTGCACTGAGTCAATGTAATCTCTACTCTCTCTCTTTTTTTTAGCTGCTTTGTTCACAGAGCACTGCAGGAGCAACAGCTTGGCAGGCTGTAAAATTAACAAACCAAGCCTCAAAATGACCCCCCATAGTGTACATCAGTCACAGGGATTTTACTGGAAAGACAAATTATTCTCAGGGGTCTCCTCCTCGCCAAACCAAAAAGGAAAAAGTGATTAAAACCGTATCTAAAATAAATAAAAATTAATGAAGTAGTTTTATGTTATAAATCTGTGTGTCTCCCAACGCTTCGATCTGGTGGACACAGATATTTAGGAGGTGCTACAACTGAGCTGCAGCTTCCTTCTTATATGACACAATACTTTCATTACTCATTGTTGTCTTTCTTTCTTACTCCTCTCCAAAACATACTGAAGTTATCACTCAAGCCAGAAAGAACTGTGCATGAAGCAGCAAGTTGAGCTGACCATAACTGGTGGGATAGAATTATTTATCCAGTTTAATGATCTAGTTAAAAGCAGCATTAATTGAAACACTAAGATAGTGTTGTGTCAGAAATGAATTAATGAGAATTTGGAATGATCAGTAGGTGCAACCGTAGTGTTCGATATTAGACATTTAAACATGTTAAAGCCTAACAGCTGTGAAAAAAATCAGACAATGACATCTCATTTCTCTGCATCACTGCTTTGTTGTTATCAGAGGTGCCTGCTCTATCTACTTTATCTGTGTTAGGCCTGGGTGATAAAATGACAATGATAACTATTGCGATATAACTTATCTGTATTCCAGCACAGCACTGAGCTTATGAGTGTGAAATGTTCCTCTGTTCAAGTATAGTTTGATCTGACCACAAAGAATGATTTAACCACAGTTAACCATCTGATTACTTTCACTCAGGAGAAAAATATCAGCCTTTAATTTGAAAGAAAAAATGATTATCTATATCGACTGATATGAACATTTTTATTGTGATAACATTTTAAGTCATATCTTCCAGGCATACTCTATGTTGATTGACCACCACTGCTCTCTCTCTCTCTCTCCCATAGGTTGAAAATGACTGCACGTTTGTTTATTTACATTGGTTACTTGGTATCCAAAGTAAAAAGTAATGGAGATTATATCGCATGTGTGACTGAAAGGTTATAAAATATTAAACATTTTGTTACGCTCAGATAAAACATGCATCTATAAAGGTAATCATAAGAGTCAAGGAGAGTGATTGAGGAATTCAGCGGGTCACTGAACAGATTACCTTTAAGGTTGAGGATTCCTGAGTCGAATACAGACAGTAGCTAAAAGTTATTTATCAAGTTATTCATCTTTGTTTCAAACATCTTGATGTTCTTTTCCCTTCCTCTGCAGGGTTAAAGTAATGGCTAAGAGATGTTTTTAAACCTCTTTCCCTGCAGACCACTGAGGTTGGATTCAGCCAATAATGTTATCTAAAGGCTAAATCATCTTTGAATCAAGTGGCCAGAAAACTGTTGATGCAGTGCACTCGACAGGTTCAAACTCTCAGCATAGTTTCCCCTCTGGCTAAACCCAGATCAATAACGTCACTGCAGGCGGTTCACCCTGACGGATGATTGGGCACCAGTGGCTCAGATATTTCTGTTTGTACACACTCCAAAGGTGAAACTTACAAGGATGTTTCAAACAGGAGGAAGAATCTAGGTCTGAATGTTGATCATTTTCAGACATATTTACTTTAAATGCAAGTGATGGGAGATTTGAAAAAAAAATGCAGAAATCAATATTTATGTCAGATTAATTTAAAATAATAGCAATATTGAATAGCAATACTTCATGTCTTACATTCCAAAATGTACCACCCAATTTCTGAAGGCCAGACTGATGTAAAAAGCAGCACGTTCTGACAGATACAGGGAGCACACATTGAAGAGAAACATTTGTATCTCCATTGTGTTATACTGACCTCTTGTGGTGGCTGTGTGTTATTGTGGCTCAACTGTTGGATGAGTTTGTCTTTCTCTGTTTGGCTGGAGAGAAGTTTCTGAAGCTGGACCCCCAGAGCCGCTACCAGAGTGTCTCTCTCCTTCCTCCACTTATCCATGGACTCCTCCTTCTCAGCCAGCTGAGAAGTCAAGGACTCCTGACATAATGAGAAACACACCACATCATTAGGAACCCTGGTTATGCGCTGGATGCAAAAGAGTGAGAAAAAGATACAGGGGGAAAAAAAAAAAAAAACAGAATGAAGACGTGGTTACATGTCCACATGTCCTGTACATTTCTTACCAACTGGCTCTGCTGGCGAGTGTAGCGTTCTCTGTCTTCTGCAAACTTTCTCATTTCCTGGTTCCTCTTGTCCTCTGCTTCTTTGGCTTGACCAATCAGGGACAGCTTGTCCTCCAGCCACTTTCTGCGTTCGGACTGATGTTTCTCTGTACACAGCTGTACAAGAGTATGTCAGTTTAAATATCTGATACCTGATTTGAGGGGTGGGGCTAAGTCAAGTACAAACATGAGACAAGCTACCCACACTTTAGAACAGGTATCAGTCCTTAAAGAACCTCTTTAAAAAAAACCTTAGCACATCGAAATGCTCTGGAAGATGATTCTGTCACTCAAGTTGCATTTTATGCTCCAACAGTTTCATACATTTTCAGATTCCTTCCATCCGTTACCTTTAAGCTCTCGTTAGCCTGAGCACTTTCTTGTTTGGCCAGTCTGACTTCATCTGGTGCGCTGTCTGACTGATGCTGTGAGTTGTTTCTGCTGTCATGCTTCAACAACATTCCCTTCAATTTCTGCACCTCTGAAATGGTTAGAAGAAAAACAACAACGTAACATTTAGCTTGAAAGAACTGGTTAAAAGTATAAATTCCTCTTCAAGTCCCAGGTTTCCTTAAAGAATAAACAAGTGTATTAAGAATGGCCAAATATAGTCCTTGTTCAACTGACATACCATTCCTTTTTATTTCTGGTTTAATTTAGAAGAAAATATTCAACTGATTCAACTTATATCCATGAGATTCTAGGGATGGTATTGCTTTAAGAAGGAATTATAGTAGCCCAAACTGTTTGGAGCCTACAACTTCAATTGGTGTTCATTAAATATCTTTACTTTTTACTGCTTCAGTAATTCATCTCTCAGAAGGATAGCAGTTTAAAACAAAGTTGTTTTACTGAATCTGCTTGTGGTGCAACTTATTTCACCCTCCTTTTGTTTTTTTTCCACGCGTAACGCTTGATTTACTGATCTGACTTCTGATCTAGTGCCACTAAATTGGTTTGGAGGCAGAAATGACATTTTCTGCTAATATGTTTAAAACTAATTTTTCTTCCTCTTCAGTTTGTAAGTAAGAAAGGAGTTTGTTAAGATTTCCACGGACCAAATCCTCTGATTCGTTTGCTTTGTTTCCATGTCCTTATTCATCCGTTCTCTTACCACTGGAGAGCTCCTGGATGAGGTTAAGTTTCTCCTCCAACATCTGCTCCATCTGCTCCTGTGTCTCCTCCTGCTCCGTCAGTGCCAAACGCATGTCTTCCATCACACGCTCTTTGGCTTCAAGGTCTTCAAAGTAGTAATTAGAACAACAGGGTTAATGAAAAAGGATGCCATCGAGGCACACACACACACACACACACACACACACACACACACACACACACACACACACACACACACACACACACACACACACACACACACACACACACACACACACACACACACACACACACACACACACACACACACACACACACACACACACACACACACACACACACACACACACACACACACACACACACACACACACACACACACACACACACACACACACACACACACACACACACACACACACACACACACACACACACACACACACACACACACACACACACACACACACACACACACACACACACACACACACACACACACACACACACACACACACACACACACACACACACACACACACACACACACACACACACACACACACACACACACACACACACACACACACACACACACACACACACACACAGTAAGCTCTTTATAAAATATGTTGATCCCAGAGGGAGGAATTGCCCTTCTCACAGACCTTCAATAAAAAAATCAAACGTCAGCCTCAGAGTTAAAATACGAGTTCTCAGTAAGATCATCAAGATGTTCACCTAAGAAAAACAACATACTGTATATTCAAAGAACTGAACCTGGCCAGAGGGCACAATCTGACAATAAGTTTCTGTTTGCAAGTCAATCTCTGACAGTAAAGAGTTAAGTATATCCTGCAAATGTTTGGTCTGAAAAAAGGAATAAACACTGACAAATCTGCAGATGTCATCTTGGGCTCTGGGAGATTTGGATGTGTGAAACCGTTATTGATGAAACGATATCTGTTCATGTCTCTTCCATCGCCTGATGGCATTTTCTTTTTTTCATTTTAAACATATGATGAATTAGTCTTTAACTGTATATGGAGTTAACCAGTACTTTCCAACAGACTCTGCTGATGCTATTTTGCCACAGATGATATGGTCTCATTCCTATATATTTGTTTTGTGTTTTTTTAATAGTTTGTGGTGTGTTGGTAATGTTTATTTCTTGATTGTATTGTTTTAATGGCGTAAATTAAAAACTTTTCCTTCACACAGACCTTCAATACACATGTCAAAGGTCAGCCACAGAGATCTCAGTAAGACACTCGGGATATTTACTTAAGACAAAGGACAGATATACTCAAAGAAACTCAACCTGTCCAGAGGGTTAAGTGTTACACGGTTTTCTGTTTTCAAGTCAATCTATAAAAGTGAATATTTAAGATTATCCTGCGGATTAGAAGGAAACTCTTGCGCTTCAGCCTCTCCACAGATGGAGGTCGGTGCTCTCAGAGAAGTACCTAAGATGTCAATAATAATTTGAAGGACTCCATCACACGGGCAGAATCCAAAGGAAGTACTGGAGCACACAACTCACTTATGGCAAATTAATTGAGGTGCAAAAGACTAAAGTTTCAATGCACTGCATCTTGGTTTAACTGAGGAAACGTTCGTTTTCTATAAGTGATTTTTGTGCGGGCTGCACGGTGGAGTAGTGGTTGGCGCTTTTGCCTCATAGCGAGAAGATTCCTGTTTCCTTTCACCGTCAGGCAGGGCCTTTCTTTATGAATTTGCATGTACTCTCTGTGCATGCGTGGGTTCTCTTCCTCCCACAGTCCAAAGACATGCTCATTTTAAACGGTGACTCTAAATTGCCTGTAGGTGTGAATGTGAGTGTGGCTGGTTGTCTTTATATGTTAGCCCTGTGATTGACTGGCAAACAGACCAGGGTGTACCTCTGCCTCTCGGCCAATGACAACTGGGATCGGCTCCAGCCCTCGCGACCTCGAATGGGAAAAGAGGTATAGATAATGGAGGGATGGATGACTCGTGTGCTCCAGTACTTTTAAAAAAATATTCTGCCTGTGTGAAGGAGTCCTTTGAACTATTTTTAATATCCTGCCGATGTGTGGTATGACAAACTGCTGATGTCATCTTGGGCTCTGGGAGTTTTTGATGTGTGAAACAATGATTGATAAAAGAATGAAAACTTGAATAAATAGCAGATCAAAAGAATCCTTATCATCGTCACTTAATAGTCCTTCAGAATATGTTGATTTAAAAGGCCGAACTCTTCCCACAAACAGGAAAAACTGTTTTCCTCTAGTGTAGCACAAACACTTTTTACCTTTACAGGCGTTCTGGTAGAGTAGGAGCGTTTTGTCAGACTTGTCCTCTGATGACTGTTCCTTTAGGAGGGAATGAGGAGGAGATAAGGAGATCATGACAAAAATGCAAATCAAAGTAAAGTCTTTAAGTGATTTGGTCTGCTAAAGACTTTAGAGTATTTTACCAGTTTGAGCTGCTGGATGGTTCTGTCTCTGATGGCGAGGTCGGCCTGAAGCTGCTTTTTAGCTTTCTCCATGTCGGTCAGCTTCTGCTTCAAAGCCTTCTCCTCTTCTCTCATGGCAGATATCTTCAGAGAAAAAAGTTGTTTACAAATTGACATTTTGAATTATTAGAATCAAGGAAATCAACCCCTCATGTTTATTACAAATTCTGCGTTCAAAACTTAAACTATACTTGAAACTAAAAACTGAACAGTGCTCCTTTTATGAACCATAAAATAATTTTAGCAAGCATGGACATTTTAAGGACCAATATGTGAGATATCTACTGAATGAAATCATAAAAGGACCTAACTATATCATCAGACATTAAGGAAATATGCTATGTTAAAGTGCTGGCTTCTCTGACAACAACACATCAGCCAGTATGTCCTCCTTCTAAAGTTTATATTCCAGTGCTGAATGATTAAGTTTTTTGGTTTTGACCATAGGAGTCTGCTGTTTTAAGGCACCCTTCAAATGGCCGTTCAGCCCGGCAAACAGCAAGCAAACAGGTGTTGCAGTGATGGAAGCAGTCAACTTAAGCCAACTGTGTCAGATATAACTGATTCTACTTCTAGACTCTGTTTTTTTCCAAAAAGCTTCACGGCGAGAAACTAGGATAAATGTTTGAGATGCTTGGGAAAAATTGAGAGGTTTCAACACAGAAAGGTTTCTACATCGATGCAGAGCTGGTTAAACAGTGAAGCTGCAATGTCTGCAACATTGCAACCTGCATGCACATCGACTACAGGGAGGAGGGGGCGTGGGGAGACAGATCTCTTTTGTTTTGAATTTGGACTGCAGTAGCCATTTTAAACTCTACATGTCAGAGTTACATATTGCTACTTAAAAAATAAAGGGAGACATGTTTTTAATAACTGAAAATGTTTACAATGTACTTCTATGATAAAGACAGATCATTATATTGGCTGCTTAATGACACCAAAACAATACACACAAACTTCTTAGCAAAAAATCTTTTGTAAAGAGGATTTTAATAATAAAGTTTTGAAAAAAAATTGTGTACCTCCTTCTGGACCTGCTGAATCTGCTTCTTGTAGTCTGCTAGTTTCTCTCGGAGGTCTGAAGTGTCGTCCTCTTTCCTCTGGAGGTCGAGGCTGAGGCTCTTGACTTTCTCTGCGTCCTGCTGGGCATTTTCCTTTAGTCTGGAAGAAAACAACACTACATTCATATTCTCCTTCATACTCCAGGGATTAATACAACTCTACAGGGATATCCAGATACTTGTGTTTAGAGTTGAAGGGAAAGACAAAGAGATGATATATTTCACTATGACAGAATAATGAAGTGTAGTACAGAACCACAACAGGGGGGTAATACGGGGTGACAGCTTCTCTCTGTTTATTAGTTTTCTCTAAAGCACAGGTGGACCTCCCTGAAGAGAGAAGATAATAAACAACTGAAGTATATCAGGGGCTCATACTCAAATTTAGTGAGGCTGTTTGATTAGTTTCTCCTGGAACTTCTTGGTGATAATGGTTCAAATAAAGGTCATGTTTTTAACAAGGTTTTTTTTTTTTTTAACTCAAGTCGACTATGACTCAGTTTGTATGCTTTCTACCTGTATGAAAAAGAAAATAAATAAAGAAAGAAAAAGTGTCACCCTTTGAGTCATCATAATGATGTTCAAGTTTTTACTTAAGGTTGTGAATATGGGAAAAGATGGAACTGATTTCCTGAAGATTAGGGGATAATTCAGTATGTCAGAGGAAGACCTCATTCTGAGGATGGTTGAAGGAAGCTGGTATCCGACAGTCAATGCTGCCAGTGTCAGCTGTAAGGCCAGGATGACAGAGCTGGGCTAAGTGAAGTGTGACAGGCTCTACTGTGTTTCTAGTACAAAGAAAGTCGAGCACCTCTCTTTTTCTAAGTGAAATAATAAGAAATCTACTTGTACATGCTCAAAACTTGGCATGAATTTTGGTTTCACTATCTGTAAAATCGGTTACCTTTTGATTTCCTCGGCTTTCTTCTCAAGCTCCGTGTCCTTCTGTGCGATGGCCTCGTGCGCCACAGCCAGCAGCTCCCTGCGCCTCTCCACCTCTCTGCGCCGGGCCTCCTGGACCGCCTGGCTCTCTTCCTCTTCCCGCCGCTCTTGTGCCTCCTTGAGGCTCTTTTTGAGCGATTTGACCTGTTCCTCCTTTCCCAGAAGCTGCTCCTGCAGCTGTGCCTCCCTCTCTGCTGATGCTTTCCTGTACTCTGCTAGCTTCTCACCCACCTCCCCGTCCTTTTGTTTCAGGAGACTGTCCATCTCTGAAGACGCTAAATGAGCTTCAGCTTTGCAAACGGACTCTTTTGCTTCTTCCATGTTAGAAACTTTTGCCCTGAGGGATGCCACCTCAGTCTGGAGATCAGAGTTTAATCTACTCAGATTTTCATCAGCAGGAGAATGAGAGGAAGAGTTTGAACCTGTAATCCTAGCTTCTTCTAATTCAGCCTTGATCTGCTCAGTAGCTTGTCTCTCCTCACTGAGCTTTTGCTTGAGATCATCTAAAAGTTTTGCTGAGGTTGCTTTTTGATCACTCAGTTTGTGTTTGATCTCCTCCATCTGCTGTAGTGATGTCACTTCTTGTGTTCGCAGCTTCTCATTGAGCTCCTCAATCTGCTTAATCGAGGCCTGCGATTGTTCCTCAAGTTTTGCTCTCAGCTGTAAAACTTCTTCTTTGGAAGCTTGCTCTTGGCATTCGAGCTTGGATCCGAGGTCATCCACCTGTAGCTGTGACATCTCCTCTTTCTCCTGAAGCCTCTTCTTCAATTCGTCAAGTTCCACTTTTGAAGCTGCTTCTTGCCGGTCCTGCTTCTCTGTGAACTGTTCGACCTGCTGATTGGAAATCAGACGTTTGTGTTCCAACTGTTCTTTTGTCTGCGCTAGCTCACGCTCCAGCTCCAGCATTTGTCTGTGACAGCTGTCATTTTTCTCCTTTTCCTCTGAGAGATTCTTCCTCAGCTTGGACAATTCTTCTCTCAGCTGATCATCGTTTCCACCAGCTGATACTGCTGATGTTTGTAGTTCCTGTTTCAGGCTTTGTACTTCCTGCAGCAGGGAGTTTATCTGGGAAGTTTTTTCTTGGATCTCCTTTGAGTGTTCTTCCAGTTGTTTCTGAGCGTTTTGTAGTAGGACTAATTCTTGTTCAGCCCTCTCAGTCTCACTAGACACCTGTGGTCATTAAAACAAATGTCACTTCCTGTTACTGTTTTTGCATAAAGACCATTTAGTAACACATAAATAACAGATCAAACTTAAAAGCTTACGTCAGGCTAAAAATAGTGAAACATCTATCCTCTTAACATTTTGTGAAGTTTTATCTAGATAGGTATAATTTGCAAGAAACACTGAACATTTAAGGCTTCATCCGTCAATATAAAATTGTATTTATTTAACAAAAAAATGTTGTTGCCCACCTGACACTCTGTGGTTTCCAGTTTGGCAATCAGCTCTTTGACTTCTCGTCGGAGAGCATCAGCCTCCTGTTCCTTCTTTTCTGTCTCCTCCACCAGCCTCCTGATCTCTCTTCTCTCAGTGTCCAGAGTAGACTGAGCCTCCTCTCTGCCCCTCGACTTTTCTCTAAGAGCTGCAAGTAAGTCCTCCCTGCGTTTCTTCTCTTCTTCAAGGGATGCAATTGCATCCTCCTTGGCTCTCCTCTCAGCGTCGAGATCTGCCATTGCTTTCACGTTGATTTCCCTCTCTTCTTTGAGAGATGCTAGAACCTCCTCTTTGCTTTGCTTCAGCTCCCCGAGAGTGGCAAAGGCCTCCTCCCTGGCTTTTCTTTCCTCCTCTAAGGATACAAGGGCCTCCTCTTTTCCCAGAGTCTGGTACTCTAAAGCAGCCATGGCGTCTTCTCTGCCTCTCTTCTCCTTCTCTAGGACAGCCAACGCCTCCTGTGTTATAGGACTAATGATTAATTCTTCATCTTGAATGTACAAGTAGGAATGAAGTGCAGTGGACTGAACACTGATATCTAAAAGCGGCTAACAAAAAAAGAGGTTCTACACGTTTAACTCAATAACTGTGTGTAATAGATTAAGATATATACACTATAACTGTATGTCAGTGTTATGACTTGCCATGTTTGGGTAGAAAGTGCTGCCCTTTATCAAAGCTACAGCTAGAAAAATACACAAGGACAGTCTCACTTCCTAGAATGGATGTCCACATGACAAGAATCAATACATTTTTCAATTATCATTTTTTTTTCTAAGTTATGGGCAGTCTGACCTTGCTTAGGCATAACCACCTGTTAAAAACAACATTTTAAAGATGACACTTTATCTGCACTTACAAACTTAAAATGATATACTATCAAATGATATACTATCAAACTAACTCTTACCTGCAGCTGCTCTCTCTCACGTGAATGCCGCTCTTCGACCAGCAAGGAGTGACTCTGTGAGCCCAGCTCTGGCACCCTCTTCAGGTCTTCAACCTGTTTCTTCAGCCGGGAAATCTCTAATGACTCCTCCTGGAGCTCCGAGATGAGCCTCCTTTTCTCCTCACTCTGTTCTGAACTGGGTTTAGCTGGAGAATAACACAGAACATGAAGAAAAAAACAAAAAGGATGTGAAAAGTAGGTCAGAATTGACACACTTGAATATTCGGAACAAATCCCAAAAAGACTGTTGCCAATGAGCCATGTAAAAATACAGTTTGCATTTAGATAGAAATTGTTTTCATAGCTTGCTGACGTTTACTTTCCAGACCGATACACTGCAAGATTCAAGATTCAAAAAACTTTGACCTCTCTCAATTAGTGACAGAAAAAAACCTTTAGATTTAGAGGCTCCAACAACATAAAACATATTCACACCCATTAGACTCATAATAAAAACCATAGCAAGTTACAGAAATCAGTAAAAACAAACGTGTTTATCCAGCCTTGTTTAAAATGCCTATTGCAGTGGGAATAAAAACGTTCTTGTAAATTGTCTTTTTGGAAGAGTACTCTGAAACCACTGCCTGAGTGATGCAGCCTGCTATCCTTTCTGCTGCTTGTCTGTAAAGTTCTTTAACAAAAATTTGTATTGTAAGTAAAAGGCGAGAAGTGTTAAAGGACATCCAGTTAATTTTCTTATAGAAATGTCATGTACAGCCTTTAATGTTTTGTAACCCATCATGGCTGATGAGGTAGGTTTAACCTGATATCAACAGTATACATTTCCACTCAACTATCACTGGAGTAAGAGTTGTGCTAATAGTTATGTTTTAACTGATAAGTTGTGAAATGTATGGGGTGAATCTCATTTTCCCTGCAGTGTTTACATAAAGGATATTTGACTTTGAATTTTGATTTGACAGAAAACCACCTATGGAAGCCATCAGGTCATTCTGCTGGGTGTTTGGAAAATGTACATGTATCTGTTCACTGTTCAGCTACAACTGAAATAAGCAAAGCCCAGTTTGTTATATCATCCTAACACTGCCTTTCTGAGACCGGCTCACTGATGGATTTAGGATTTTTTTTGTTACCATTGCTTCTGTAAGCGACCTGCTTCTGGAGTTTCTGCTGGAGTTCATTCAGTTCCAACACTTTCTTCTCCATCTCCTCCACAGCGTCTTCTCTGTCGCCCTGAGTCCCATCTCTGACTGAAGCAAGACATATATGAACAGCATCAGCGGCCTTCTTGACATCTGCCAATTCAGAGGAGTAGTTGTCCAGAGATTTGTCCTGCAAGGAGGGAAACATCCGAGAAATCAGTCAGGGACAATTAGTGAGCTGAACATCCAGGTTTTGTGACCCGAGGCAGCTCTATCAGAGCACCCTGGAACAAAAATACTTAATCTCCACCTGCTTGACAAGCTAATTTTACAGTTCCCCTTGGGCTATTCATGTAGGCAGATGTGCAAGGACAGAAGAGTTATGTGAATCTTTTTTGACAAGTTAGAAACATTGCAATTCACTTTGCTCTCACAGCAAGAAAAAGTCCAGTTTTATTTCAATGGACAGGAATGACTCAATAATCACAGAAACTCTGCCATGACGAGCTGGATGTGTGAAGTGTGAGTGTAGCACAATAACCATGTGATCAAAACACACTATGATAGGTAAAACAGCCACCAAATATTGACTCTTTCACTTGTGTTTTACTCATCAAATGTTGTTCATCAAGACTTTACCTTAGCTTTGACGACATTAACCAGCCAACCGTTAAACTAAACACACAATGCATGACATTTCTCACCATGGCTTGTGCATCCTGACTCGGTCCAGCGATGGCCATTTTGTCAATGAGGTTCTTAAAGATCTCCAGTCTTCTTTCCGCTCGCTCCTCCAAGATCTCTCTCTCCCTCGCCAGACGGTCACTGAATTCACAAACACACAGATTTTTAGGACTTAAACGCACAGTTTGTACATTCCGCCACCAGAGGGATATCAATCAAAACAACACCAAAAGATGACGTTGCGTCTGCCGGGGAGTGATTCTCTCTGCTAGGGTAAAAGTCTGACATGTTGTATTGTTTAAATATGAGACCCACAATTTTTCCAGAAATTTTTCACAAGAAAAAGAGAGAAAACGAAAAGTCTCACTTGTAGTCATTCTGCATCTCAGAGAAGAGCTCTGAGAACTCTCTGCTGATTTCCTCTCTGACTCTGGCCTCCATGAGCAGACTGTCGGCTCGCTCCTTCTTCAGCTGGACCTGCAGCTGTTTCAACAGTGCCACCTGCCTCTAAAGAACGACACACACAACAACAATAAAGAGTTTTAACAATGAAATATAATATTTCTTTGAAATGCAACTGAAAATATTCAGAACATGACCGGTTTATTTTAAATTGTGTTCAAAAGAAATTCATAAAATCTTTCTACATGAGAACGGTCAATGAAAAATGTAGTCCTGACAGAGAATGAAGCGACTAAAAATACAATAAAACAATGCTTCTACACGGTTTTACTAGCATTTTTGAGACAATTAGTCCTCGCGATTAAACAAAAATTTAATAAAATAAAACACAGCTTTGGGAAATAGAAAATTAAGAGGTTAAAGATAAGAATTTAAAAAATACCCGTTGACCTCCTTGTTTAAAAAAAGAACAGTGTAAAATAAAGTTTGGTAAGCAGTACAGTTTCAAAGGCCTCTTCAACATTCTACCACAACCCTCTCAAGGTCCACTGTTTATATCTATGGTAGTTTACACTCACTGTAATTTCCCTGAGATTATTCTTACTGACCGGATATTTCACCATTCATCCTGCCCTCCCGGCTTTTTTTGTCTACATCATGTATTTGTTTGTCTGCTGTTTTTTTTTTATGTCAGGCTGTAAGTGTTATCTTTTTCATTGAAACACTTCATGGAGTGAAGTTAAACTCATTAGCGGCTTACCTTAGCTTGGCCAATGACATGTTGGTCATTTTCTTTCCCCTCATCTTCAGTGCCATCCTGATCCACTGAGACCTCCATCAGGCTCCCATCTTCCTCAGACTCATTATCCCCATCCTCCTATACCAAAGATTTTAAATTTGACGCAGATATTATCATTCCAAATAATACGAAGCAAACTGCAGCACTGAGATCGTGATTAAACAGGAATGTAAAAGCATAAACAGATATTGTCTCCAGCTCACCTGTACATCCTCCAGGCTACTATCCCAGCCAATCAGGGAGCTCCTCCTGCTGCCCCGACCAGCCTTCCTCTCTTTGCTGATGATAAAGGATCTCTCCCCATTGGACCTTTGGGGTACGATGGGAAGAGGCCTGGTGGCCAGAACAACAACCTGGAAAAAGACAAGAGCAGAAACTCAGCACTGCAGACTTCATGATTTTATTTCTGATTTTTTAAGAACATTAGAGTCATTTTAGTTTTTAAATTGTATTTGGATATGATGGTTAGGTTATTCACATGGTGTTTAATATGGATAATGATGATGAAATGAACAGATTTACTGCCTTTGATCCAATTACAAAAATATTGTAACTTGATGACATTTTCCATCTGTGAGTATTTTATCAAAAGGTCTGCAGCCAGATAATATAGGAGGAACACTTGATGATTGAGAGCAGCTCTGAGAGCAAAGCAATACAGGAAGAAAAGTGGAAATCGTGTAGGTACCTTCTGTGCCACAGCAGAGAATTTGAGGACGTTGACAGTCTCATCGTACATGGAGGCACACTGGTTGACATTGACGATCATACAGGCTTTACCTAGACCACAAAAAAAGCCCTGCAGGTAGTGGGTCAGCTTGCTTTCCCTGAAGGGAACATGCTGAAGCAGCCTGAGGGAGTAAACACACAAACATATAGCGTAGTCAGCTTTAGTATGAGTGCATTCTGAACTGCTACATTTGATTTAGATAAAAGGTACTAGTGTACTTATTAGTTGAACAATCTAAAGCTTTATTACTCAATTTTTGTCCACTGGAAAAACCAATTGCAACACTATATTTATATATCAAGCATACAATACGGAACTTTCTAATCCTATCAGGGTTGTGCTATTGTCCAAGTTATAAAGGTAAGTCAAATATATGCTCTCCTTTTAGCTGTGGCCTGGTTACTATCAATTACACAGGAAATAACTGGCTCATTAGCTGCTGAAAAAAGTTGGCTATGGAGTTTAAAGATCCCACATTGAACACATTTTACCTTTCAGGTCATCAGTCTGTGAAACCTACAGAGTAGCTTTGATGGCGTTAATCAAAGCCCTAATTTCAGCCTCTGCCTGAAACGATGACCATGCGCCCAGTTTACTCTGATTGGTCAGCTCTCTGGTGGCCTTCCAGAGGGGCCAAATGCTGCAGGGTTGCTAGGGTAGGACTGCTCATGTGCTGGCAGAACAGCCAATAAAAACAGCTCCACCTGCCTATTTAGATGCTTGAAGCCGAACTCGCAGAACTCTTGTTTGTTTAGCAGAACTAGCCGTTTAGTGAACTCTGCAGACTTATCCTGGGATTACTCCAACCTACGTTTACCTCATGATACCACCTGATACTTTGCCCACGTAAAATGTAACAGTATAGGTGAGTTTTTAAATGGAACTCAGCATAATAAGTCAACTTTAACGAGGTTTACTCCACCATAACCAAAACAGAGGGTTTCAGAGTCCAGAGTAATACTTTCTATCCAAGCACTATGATTGGCACATTCATATTAAAAGTTAAAATCTTTAGATTTGTAATGATTTGGAGAGGTAGAGAGAAAGTCGTAATCTCACTTGGCCTGCTGATTGTGTCGTAGTGCGTTGATGCATTTTCCCAGGATGAGCAGCGAGGTGTTGATGTTTCCAGCTTCCTTCAGACGCTCTCCTATATTCTGGGTCTTAGCGCATCGCTCAGAGCCAGCCAGATCACACAGACACAACCTGATAACAAACACAATTAACTGAATCAGGGTGGCCAGCATTAACTAGTTCATCATGATTAATTTAGGTCTCAAATTAATGTAATACAATTTTTTTATCTCGATTAATCGCATGCTATTTTGTCTGTTTAGGCGCACTGTGGATAAGCCTCAGATCTACCAGAAGATACTGACTTTATTTCAAAATAAAAGCAAAGCAGGGATTAATTCAAACATCAAGTTATTTCTAAATGTGAAATCATAGCATTTCAAACATGTGATTAAAAATTTGATTAACTAATCAAATCAATGAATTGCTTGACAGCTCTATTATTTATCTGAATAAATAACATGATACTTACTACAGAGCAAATTCAACACATGCTTAAATTAAGATTTTATTATGCATACAAAAACACTGTTTAAATCCTGTCTTGTGCCACAAATACGCCGTTCCACAAAATACAAGATATGACCATCTAGAGAGAATTAAGTTTCACTCACTCGCTGACAATGTGGACCCTTGGAGTCCCAACATCCTCAATCCTCATTATGCGTATGGAGAAAATACTATGACTGCAGAAAAAGAAAGGAAATCGGGCATACATTTCAATAACTTTATAATAAGACGGAATAAACACTTTTAAAAGAGATATGAGTACAAAAAACATGTCAGTTAAAACTTTTAAAAGTGGAGATTATTATGCTCATGATGCTCAGGTTAGTTAATGTCAGTATGTCTTGAACCATAACAACATGATCATTCAGCGTTAAGCTTCTGTATCTGTAGAAAAGTACAAGCTGAACATCTGTACCTCCTGCTGGAGAGCTGGTTTAGCCGGGTGGAAGAGAAACTCTGGTTCTTCTTTCCTATTTTCATCACCTTGTAAGCCTCTTCTGCGCTATTTACCTGAACCCAACGCAGATCTGGAAGAACATGGATAAAACATGGGATGCACTTTTGTGTTTCTTTACACATTTAAGAGGACACAAACACTTAATATTTCTGTCAGTCATGTAGGATGATCACTCTGACATGTAGAGTTACATGCCAACTCTTTCTTTTTTTGAGTAAAGAGTGAGTGATCACTCCGCTTAAAAAGCTAGCTAACAAAAAATACACCCATACATAAATTGCATTTATTGAAGCCAACATAGAGCAAACTCTACTAATTTGAATTCTATATTTTCCAGGTCAATTTTTTTTGCTCATTTATATGAAAAGAACTTCAAACCTTTGACGAAGGCGTTGCCCTTAACGTCCTGTGACAACCGCAGTGCAGTCCGCCTCAAGGCCCCAGAGGGAATAACCTCCAGGAGGTCATGAATGTTTTCATTGTAGATTTCACAGAAAGAAACCCACACAGAGAACTTGGTGTTAGTTTCCACTTCCAGGCTTATGTCCTCTGATGCAACTGCTGCATCCAGCATGGAGGAGCCTGCAAAAGAAACAAACAGTAAAACAATCTTGAAAGTAATAGCATTCACTATATCACATTCAGTAACAGCAGTAGATTCGTTGTTCATGCATTTCCTGTTTCCCAAGTTGTAGGAGAATTTTAAAAATGAATTCCTATTCCTAACAGTTTTGTCAATCACATTTAGTACGCGGTGCACAGGTGATGTCACTGTCAGATCTGCAGCTGGACAGAACAAAAACAAATGAAAAGATTCTTGGAAAAATGGAAATCTTGCCTTCATGTAGAGTCTTGTTAGTCGAGTTTAACAGGCTTGCATTGCTCCTATCACTCTGAAAGTCAGACAAAATAAATATTTAAGTGATAAAATCCCTTCAAAGACATAAATTATTTTATAGATGATTATATACAAGTTTAACAACACAGCACTTTTAGGACATTGTCAGATTACTATTTTTTTAATTACTAGAAACTGACAAAACAAACAAATTCATTTTCAAAGCATGTTACCACCTTTACTTCACAAGCCTTGAGCACACGGTCTTCCCTTTCCTTCTGAGACCTTTCCTACATTGCAATTAAGAGAGCTGCCTTTGCCGACCTTACACACCACTGGGTCAAGTTTTTGAGAGCATAAAACAAGGGAAGCATTTGAACTTTCTTTCTCAAGCCTTTAAATGTCACGGGACATTACATCATCTTCTTTCACACATATCACATTAATCACCAAATCAGGTCTAAATCTAATACAGAGACAACGTTAAGTTTTGTAATGCCCGCTGTTTATGTTTATCTTTTAATACTTTCATTGGTTACACTTATCTGTCAGTATCATTCGCCCTGGTTCTCTTTCAGACGGAGAAGTTATTGCCCACAAGAGAGCTACATTTTTCCTCCTCCACTTTTCTGTCTCGCTTGTGTGAGAAACTCTTTTAAAGATTACCTCTTTAAGTTGTCTGAAGAGGCTTCTCTTGAACAGCGCCTCCTCCGCCTCCTGCTCCCTGGTGAGCCTGGTGAACTCTCGGCACCGCTGAGGTTTTATGCTCATCCCAGTAAAAACTTTGTCATTGATACTGCTGAAAATGACATCAAGAGATCTGGGCAGGATGCCAGCATCAGCATCTGGACCTGGAGTGAGAAAAGCAGCATATACTAAGATCTCAAGAATTCATGTTTTTGAAATGCCACATGGTCTCTCTCCCTTCATACACAGGTTCATTTTTGAGGGGTGGAGAGTAGCTACAGTTGAAAGAGAACCACATTAGAAAAAGAACACTTGCAAGACTTCAACTTTTGTAGACTTTTAAATAGACTTTAAATGAATAGGTAAATGCATAGGTAGAAAAAAAACTCTCCCACCAGCAGTTTGAAACAGGCAATCTTAGCAAGACTTTAATGTGATCTTTAGATAACTCGTGGCGATATTGCAGCTGACTTATATATATATATATATATATATATATTTAAGATTTATTTTAGGGCTTTTTTGTGCCTTTAATGGAGAGATAGGACAGTGGATATAGATGGAAATCAGGGAGAGAGAGGGTGGGGAATGATTTTTTTTTTTTTTTTTTTTTTACCTTTATTTAACCAGGCAGGTCATTAAGAACGGATTCTTATTTACAACGAAAGCCTGGCAAAAGACAGAAACCTTTTGAGGGGAGGGGGGGTGGGGGCTGAAAGGAAATGTCAATATTAAAGAGCCCATATTCTGCCCTTTTTGGGGTTCGTATATTTAATCTATGTACCTACTTTTGTACGTTAACAATAGCTGAAGTCTGAAAAAAGTATCTGTTTTCATGTACTGCTCCTCCTTGCTCCCTCTACGCCCTGAGTCCGTCAGCTACACTCTGTTGAGCCCCCACTGTTAGACCCCACGTGGGCCAAGTCTGCTCTGATTGGTCTGTCGATCCGCTCTGTCGTTGTTGGTCAGTTGCTCAGCACGCTTCTCGGAAATTTCAACATGAGCTGCAGGGCTTGCCACAACGAGCCAATGGACTTAGATCAGTGATCTCACACTGACAAGACGTCGCACTGACAATTTTTTTTCGAGGGGGGCTAGAACCGAGCGTTACATGCGGCTAATGCTGCAGCTAACAGGAGGACATAGGAGAAGCCACGTTTCCGCGGACTTTGAATTTTTGCAAAACATGCACAGGAAAACACACTAAAGAGCATATAAAACCAGAAAAAGCATAATATGGGACCTTTAAAAGGACAACAGCAGTTAGAAGATAGCAGCGTACAACATTTCCAACAGCCAACTGCATACCAAACAGTCACAGCACAATAAAAAGTTAAAAGAACATATCCAAACACACCAGCCATAAGGAAGGCAAAACACAGTCTTCACATGTACAACAATGACATGCGGGAAAGGAGCCACAGGTGGGATCGAACCCGGGCTGCCCGCCTGGAGGACCATAGCCTCCATAGCACGCACACTAACCACTGCGCTAGAAGCGCCCCAGCTGACATATTTTTATTTTTTTTATCTTGAATGAAAAGACACCTTCCCTTCTCGATCATGCACTGATTTTGAAACCATTTTAATTTCAAGGTACTAAAAATGATGTTTTCCTCAACAATTAACTTATTTAAAATTGTACTGAACATTAATAATCATCAAACAATCAAAGGCTGTGTTCTGTAAACAAAGTTATATCTCCATTCAAAACAGATAACTTAACGCTTGCTAATAAATCAGTAGCTCTTAACGCATTGCAATTCTTCGTACTTAAATATTGCAGCCACAGCTTCATACAACTGGTGTCCCAGTCTGTGGTTCCATATTCCTTTAAGGCGAATCTCAAGAGGCACAACAATGTGAACACACAGCAGGGTCTTCACATACATACACACACAAATCGTCATGGTCTTCCCCTCATTATACATCTGAGTCTGCTGGCAGATCAGGGACGAAATGACTTAACGTCTTTGTGAGTCACACATTGCAGACATAATGTAAAGCCTCAAACTGGCATGTGTAAGAGACACACAATGAAAATAGTGAAACTCCATGTGGCTACACTGAACTGATCCGATACTATATGATAACTCCACCAGGGTATGGTAACAACACGCTGCAGAAAACAGCTTAATAAGAGGTTTCTTGCATCTGATCTATAAAGCCCTTTCTCATGAAAACAACACTGCAACATTTAACATGTAGTGCATTGTATTCAACTTAACCGTCTCAGAAGCCCTTTTAAATGTATAAGAGTGAAACCAACCAAAGAATGTGAAGGTCTTTCCAGCGTTGGTGACTCCATAAGTGAACACCAGAGAGTTTTCCCCTCCAAGAACATCTTTCACCAAGTCCTTGACGGTGCCTTGAAAGAGCTCTCTCTGGGTTGTCTCAGGTCCGTACACCTAAAGAGGGGAGTGAAAAAATCATCAGTACTGACTTTAAATGTAATATTTCACACATAATAATCTGATTATCAGGATGTCTCAACCATTCCTGTCCTGTGACCTTCATTGTATAGAAGAAGTGGACATAGAGCCTGGTTTCATAAGTGAACCGAATATGGAAGTGCCTTGCATTATCACTAATGGCCAGCAGAGGGTCACTCTACTGGTTATATAAAGTCTGACTGTATGAAACCAGATAGGAAAATGACGTAACGTCACAGCTGATTTATTACCTCAGTAAACATTTGCCAAATGACTTATACAGTTCAGTGTCGAGTGATTCACAAAAAAATGGGTGACGTCATGGTGGCTAAGATGTCTGTGATCCTCTTTTAGACACAAGATGTAACACAGGGAGACACAAATAGATTTAATACAAGTGATTATGCATTCCAAGTAGGGGTGTAAAGGTACACGTACTCGGACTGGACCGAGTACGTGCGGAACAAAAGGTGCCTTGAAAAGGCACCACGTGAACATAAACATCACTGCAACTAGGAAAAAACAGACAGCCTTTTGCTAGTAATTCTGAACGGACCAAAGCCATAACAAATGCCATTGAAGTTCTTGTATCGACAGAGGGAAATATTAATAGTTCTGCGATGAAACTGTCCCAGATGTGATTAGGTTTATTATGTGCTCAAAGGGCATTCAAAAAACTGTTGCCTTCATAAACTAAAAGGTGTCAGTGTAATTTTAAATAAATATTTTTACATAAAGCCTATATTAATTACTTCATTTCATTCTAAAATACTTTACTTCATTCATATCTTTTATTTATTGGAGACTCTTTTGGTTGAAGGATGCAGCATAAGTTTATTTTATGTTTTTTTTTTTTTTTACAATGTTTAATTTAAAATATTATTAAGTAACCTGAGCAGGTGTACAAGTCTGTACTGTCAATGCTGCACTTGGTAATGTGTAAAAGCCCAATGTGTAAAAGGGAAATTCTAAATGTTCCTAATAAAGAAAAAAAAAAGTGTTGCATCAGGTCCCTTAACTGTACCGAAAATGCACCGAACCGAAGCTTCAAAACTGAGAACCGTACTGAACCGAAACTTTTGTGTACCGTTACACCCCTAATTCCAAGTATTTTCCAAATAAATAATAATAATAATTCAAAAGGCAAAAGGGATGAAGCTTTCTGCGCTAAAAACTATCTGAGGTTCCTTATTTCTCAGGAAACACCAACCTGAGAGAACTGGAAGCGCTGTCCAGTCTGTGGGAAGGCTCTATCAGTGCTCAGCCTGGCCGAGAGGGACAAACTGGGAGGTTTCAGGAGAACCGTGTTAGGGGGCTCGATCGTAATGCAGTCCTGTTAAAAACAAGAAATTATGACACAGCTTGTAAATGATGTATCTCTCTTTCAGATTGTGTCTGTTCTGTTCTTAAATTATCATCAGTAATCTCATATAAGTTATATATTCAGCTCAATTCAATCATGTTGACTTTGGATAGCAAAAAACTTGAATTGCAAAAATGTAACATTGTTTAGGAGGGTCTTCAAATTCCAATAGGTCAGCATTTATTAAGTTATATCATGAAGACATTTTTCACAACGGGACAAAAAGCACAGATATTAATTCTGAACACTTCCTTTTGTATGACAGATTTGATTTCATTATGTTACCTGTGACTCTCCATTAACACTCTCTATTGAGGTGAAGGGTCTGATGCGGAGGTAAACCTGAAGGTGTTCTTTCTCCTCGATGATGGACTGCTGCACGAAAGGAAAGATTACATTTTAGTAGAGACGCATAGATTGTAAAAATCAGGGCTGATACCGATGTCTAAAATAACAATTTAGCCAATTACTGCCACCAATGTTTTTTTTTCATTCTTTGTGCAAGACTAACACAATGCCAACATTTTCTCTCATGTCTGACCACAAAAATAGATCAGAGTTTGTCCAACAGGTGACTTTCTCTGCACAATAAAAAAAAACCTCCTCTTTGAATGAGTAGTTAGGTATACTAGATGCCAACATTAATCAACAGTTACATATCTGCTACTGACATCTGCTCATGCCACATTATTTGCTGATAGGCAATACAATAGAAACGTTCACGCCGAAATATGTTATCTCAACATAATAACAAACATGGTGTGCTTTTGTAATAGTGGTAGTAGACAGATTTTATTTTGAGTGGAGCTTGCTGGAGTAAAGGTTAAAGCCTCTCTATTGCTGCGTCACACAGACTTGATGAAACTGTTCTACTAGGGCTGCACGATATAAATAAACTCACATTGCGATATCTTTTCTATATGCAATATATATTGCTCTATGCATAATAAAGAAATTTAAACCAGATAAATGCAGTCTGCTTTTAAAGAACATCGTATGCCTGCATGATATCACAAAATTTAATGAAGTGTGATACCTTTGTTCAATAATAAAATGAAGTGCGGTATATATGTAAATATCATAGAGTGCATATTACCTATATCTAAGTTTATATTTCTACATGCTGTTCTTCGTGTCTGCAACATGTCACTCCTGAACTCCAAAAAAGCAATTATTTAACCACTAGAGTGACACCAAATCATCTAAGGGCAACTGACATTTAGCTGGCGCTTCATCTGACTGTTGTTGAAGCACGGCCATAAAACCTGGGCCTCCATCAAACAGGTCAAATGTGCACATACTGAGTGAGACATAATTTATTCATTAGATACAGTTTTTTATCACAATAAATTCAGACGTTTGCCATGTGTTAATCGCGAGTGTATGCTATGTAACACCATATTCACCTTAACTGCCTCTGCTTTGTCTGGTCTCATGCACTACATCACTTTATTCTATCCATTTTATATCAGTATTCATACAGTTCTGGTTACTTATTCCTGTTGTTTCTTATCCATCATTGCACTACGGTCACTTTATTTATCTATTTTTTACCTTTACAGTTATATTATTTATATTAGTTCTGTTGTTCCATTATTCACCATGCACCTTATAACTTATCATTTAGTATCTAGTATTTAGCCTACTTGCCCATAGCTCTGTATATATATATTTATTTCTCGTTTACTGCACATCGTTCTGTTTACATCTGTTAGTCCGATCACTGTCCACTTATATCTACTCTTTATATTTAGTATTTTAAGTTAAGTTTAAGCTTTAAGTTGTATTTAAATTGACACTTTATATTTAGGTTAAAATGTTCCGTCTACTTGCACTGTTGTTAATTTACTGCTCTGTGTGCCTTTGAATTGCCCCCCGGGGACAAATAAAGTTTTTTGAATTGAATTGAATATTCATCTGAATGGTAACTATTATAACTGTGGACAAAGGTATTCATTCCTCTGTCATTAGTTTACCTGCAAGTCAGGGGAGGTGTTGAACTGTGATGAGAGATCTCTCTTCAAATCTTTGTCCTCTACCTGTTCCATCTTTCTGCAGAGGAAAGGAGGAAACAGTGTAGTTTACATACTGAGGTAGGTTAAAGTTAGTATGAGTGCATTAGTATTCAAAAAGAAGAAACACTGAAGGTAACTGAATACATATTTAATCCTTTGGGGCGGATCAAAAATGTTTCGTGTTGTAAACTTCATGTGCGCCTGTAAATACATGGAGCCGCTTACACGTCTATAAACAATCCTTAATTACACACTGACTGCCCCCTCGTTTGATCGAGTTCACCTGTTCACCTGTTAGCCTGTTAGCAGGACAGCTGACTAGCGGCTCCGCACCTGTCAGCTGGTATTTGAATCATCACATAGTTTAACAAAGGTCTGTTTGGTTTTATGAAAACAACTTAACTATGTCACTTCAAAACGGTTACTTCTAAAAATAAAAACGTACCTGACAGTAGTTATTTTTGAGACATAAGGAACTGAAACCGAGTACGTTTTCTCTCCGTGAGTTAGAGTTAGCGCTAACTTCAGTTGAGCTAACAAAACAACACAGCAGCCGCCTTCTGTTTGAAACAGACCAATCGGATTCGAGTTGAAACAGCACATGCGCAGTGTGCTACTTCTTCTTTGGGATCTGGGGCAGCCTAAAGTTGCATACCGCCACCTACTGTACAAGAGTGTTTCATCATGTCACTTACCTTCCCTAGAATTTAAATTCTGCCTGCCACCCTTGTGTATGGAGGACGAGATCTGACAGAAGTATAAATAAATAAATAAATAAATGTATAAATAAATACTGGAATAAATAAATAAAAGAATGAATAAATAAATAAATAATTAAATGCGTGAATAAATAAATAAAAACTGGTAAATAAATGGAACATAAATAATTAAATGTCTTAAATGTATTTCTACATTTATTTCCACATTTATTTATTTCTACATGTATTTATTTCCACATTTATTCATTTCTACATTTATTTATTCCCATATTTATTTATTTATACATTTATTTATTTCCACATTTACTCATTTATACATTTATTTATTTATTTATTTATACTTCTGTCAGATCTCGTCCTCCATACATGCGTAATACAAGAACGACAAAAGAGCCCTCCTCCTGACAGCTCTTATCCCCTCTCCTTCTCCCTCTGTGCCCAGTATTCCTCTCATATTCCATTCACGCCCTGTAGCTCTGATTTTCTCTTTCAATCTCTCTCTCTCAGTTGCATATTTATTACAATGTAAAACTATAGGCCTATATTATATACATTTTTTGCAGTTTACTCAATAAATACAAAACAATATTAATCGAACAAGAAAGTGTAAGTGTAAAATTAGGCTACCCATTTAATAAGTAGACAGACCCTGTCAGAGAGCTTTGTGTTCTTGAAAAATTAAAGGTTTGCTTTCTAGAACTAAAGCTTCCTCAGGCCTTAGATAGCCCACCCAGACCAAAGTATCTTTTCCTCACTATCATGGCATTCCTGTATAATCCTGTAAAATAGTCTTATAGAGTCTTATATTTACCTGGTCTTTGATACCTGAAAAAAGCTCTTGTGTTCTTTTAATGATTTAGAAGATTTGAACCACAAATGCAGGTCAACTATCAGGGCTTTAATTTCTTCTGTAAAAACTGAGGGTATGGCACATGCTTCTCATATGTTATGTTGTATTGTTCTCTTAATTTTTGCTTTGTTTTTTGTTGTTTCCTGTCAAAGCGTCTTTGAGTATTTAGAAAAGCTATATAAATCTAATTAATTATTATTATTATGTGCCATGCAAACATTTTAAAATCCAGGTTAAAAGGATTCCTGTTTTCATGTGTTACTGAATTACCCTTACAACCAATCACTTTATGTTTTATTGTATGAAAATGAATATAACATTCATTCATTATTTCTTCTACTTTGCCATCATTGTTTTTGTAGTGCTATTTTCTGTTGAGGCTGCATCATGAAGATAACAAAAGGCATTCCTTGTAATTTTCTGTGAAAAGCAACTTAACTTGCCATGACTGTTAAATAATGCTTAATGCAAAGTAAGAAACAAAGTAAGAAACAAAGTAATCAACGACGTGACTGCATTTTTGTGAAATGTGAAAATCCAGCCTGGTTTCGCAAGTTTACTGGTTTCAGGTTCTTCTCATGCAGACATGCAGGTAGAGTAGGAGGAGGGAACTGAGGAAGTTTCAGTTTGAGCTCCTTTATGTTAATAATGCATATAGGTACAAACCCCCTTACAAAAGGTTCCCTTTGCCCAATTCTGGAAAACTTCAACAATTTAGTTTAAAATTCACATTTAGCTGCATGCGCAAAATATTTTCTTATAGTCAACTCAAGTAAACTCAAGTAAACAGTCTTGTTAAGTACAAAAATTGATCTGTGGTTTCCACATAAGAATCAGCTGTTGTCCCCACAATTTAGAACAAGCCTTTAAAATCTTGATGTATAGACTCTCAAGTTACAATGAGATTAAAAATGTAAGTGAGCAAAACTGAAATATTCAGATCTGACAAGTTACAAGCAGGTTGTGATCTAAGTTCAATATAAGTTGCATCTTACATCCTCTTTATACACCAGAATCAGAATCAGAAGAATCAGAATCTGCTTTATGGGCCAGGAATGCTTACACACACGAGGGATTTTACTTCAGTGAACTGTGCTCTCTATGAACAAAAGTACAACATTAAATATCAACAATAAACACAGTGTTTTCCTTTTTTCCCCTTTTACAATAACACGATGATGTCAAAACGGCAACATTGAAGTATAAAATGAATGCAACGAACACTTTCACTAAAGCAGTCCAACTCAGTTTTCAAGATTTTCATGCATGATGAAGCATGATTGCCATTCAAGTTGTGAAATAGTTCTACAATGAAACCCAGTCATTTTAACTGAAGAGCAAAGCATTTTTACAAGGGGGAGGGGCTGCTTGTCTGACTCAGTGACTACTGTAGTGAAACAGCAGAAGCAAACATCAGCTCGTGGTTGAAGCAAGTCAACCAGTTTGATCATGGCTGTGAACGTCCCAGGAGTGATAGCAATGGTGTTCTTTTACCTGCTGGTTCTGGGAACTGGCATCTGGGCTTCTTTCAAGTCCAAAAGGGAGGAGAAGAAAAGTGCAGCCACTGGAATGGATATGGCTCTGCTGGGAAATAGGAGAATTAGCTTGGTGGTGGGAATCTTCACAATGACAGGTGAGTGGAACAGAACTTACAAAAGGTAGGATGACACCTGCAGGAAGGAGAAATACAGAAAGAGGGCTATACAAATAATGACTGATCGATTGATTGATGATATCTTGGCTTAATGCTTCTTGCAAATGATGAAGCAAATATTTGTCATTGAAAATATTTGAAATAAAATGCTAAACCCGGTTTAGAGTTGGTTAGTTCTTAAACTTACTTTATGACATTGTTAAATTCCTCCCGAAAAAATATCTGCTCTGATCCAGTTCACTGTCCCCCCACACACCTAGAGTATATTACATGGGAGACTTCATTTAACAGGTTTAACAGAGATAAAACAAGTTCCTTGTGGCTCATGTTACTTATCTTATTCCACTGCTCTTCCATGCAGAACACAAAGTTTTATCCACAGAGGCATTCCTACAACATCAGACATGAACTGTGCAGGTGTGCTCATTGTAAAGGGTTCAAAAATGTGTATAGAATCCATTAAAATGTGTTTTGTTTAGGCTAAAAACAAAGGTTATTAAAACGGTTAAAAATGGATTACAAGATTTGAATTGCCTAAATATATGTTAAAAGTAATTGGGACAGTAGAAAAGTTAATTATAGTGAAAATACAGTTCATGGCTAAAAGAACAAGTTGATTGAGTTAAAAAGAGACCCCAATATAATTGTGTATGTTTTGTGTCTAAAATAGCTTTCTAAAGCCATATTTCAGTGCACTGAACTTGTTACAATGTTATAGTGATACTCAATCAGGTCGCTAGAGGGTGCATAGCGCTGGTGAGGACAAAGAGGCAAAACCTGCAGAATAAATCCTGCAGCCGAGCTGAACACAGCTAAACTTTGTTGCCTCTTTGTAGTTACATGCAGAAACACTCCTCCCTGGCACCGCTAGGCCAGGCCGAGGGAGCAACATCATCTTATCCAAACCAACACCCATTAGCAAGAATGTTGCCGTAAGTTTGCTTGTAATTTACCCAACCTAGGCTCTTCGCATTGGCAACTGGGTGTGGTGGAAAACAGCAACATCTTTGCTATGAGCCAAGATTCTTTGTGCCAGATGTAAAATATGGTCCTTAAACAATGTCAAAATCTGTGACGTCCTAAGGGCCCAAGGTTAACTGTGCAACAATTATGTTAATTTCATCAAATGCAAAATCGGAATGTGCCTTATTTAAAACGTATGCAAACTGATATAATAAGGTCATGAGGGAAGTTGTTACCTTCATAACAATTATTTTCCCATCTTGTTTGGATCCTAACACAACAAACAAGGTGCAGTAAGACTTCAATCTGAATAGATACTTCATATACAAACATCCATAATGCAATGATTGGGGTGAAAGCTCCAAGTATGGTGCAAATGTTTTTCTTTTCTTTTTTTAAACATTTAGTGTAGTATGAAAATGTCATAATTCAATATTAACCATCCCATTTGCCTCTGTGATTATTGCTGCTGCTTGTACATTTGGTCTCTTTCTGTGTGTTCATCTTGTAGCAACATGGGTCGGAGGAGGCTTCATCACTGGCACATCTGAGATGATGTGCACACCCTCTTTGGGACTAACCTGGACATTAGTGATGATGATGGCATTATCCTCCTCCTTTATAATCGGTAAGAGCTTAAAAAAAAAAGGACATCTTACAAGACATGAAATGCCTGCATGACAAAAAAAAGCTAACATGACAATTGGGATTTTTCCTTGTTTTATTTTAGAGTGTTTATTATTGTCAGTTTGAAATCGTGCCCTCTTGATTTGATTTGCAGATAGGTCGTGGCATTTCTCAAATTCCCCCTTTTGAAATAGTCCGACTTGTATTTGGATTTTCTATTCTCTGCAGAAATATTGTTTCTTGTACTGATTTTCTGTGCTCCAGATTTCCTCTCTGCACTAGGGATGTAGGCTTCTGAAATGGCTGTTTGATCTCCAATTTGCAATCCAAAAATAAGAATTAATGTCTACTGGACAGGATCAACAATAACCAAGGATAACGAAGAAATCAACCCAAATTCAATTTAGGTTTTCCAAGCAAACGGCAAACAGCTGCAACAGGTGTTGCAGTGATGAAAGAAGGCAAGCGAACTGATTCAGATATAACTGATTCTACCCAACCTAAAAAAGCCTCAACATTCTTTATAAGCTCCACGAGCAGAAACATGGTGAAACTATAAGATAAATATTGGAGATGCTTTTGAAAAATGGAGAGAGGTTAGAACATAGTGGTTTTAAGACCAATGCAGAGCTGGCTGAACACTAAAGCTTCAGTGTCTGCAACATGGCAACCTGTTTGCACATTAACTATAGGTAGGAGAGGACAGGGGGGTGAGACAGCTCTCTTCATTAAATTGATTTGGACTGCAGTACCCAATTAAACGCTAAAAATAATCTTTACATCTCCAGCATACTGCTTTACTTTCTAATAAATATGTCTCTGTCATTTTAACATTAAGGTGGTTTGATGTTTGCTCAGCCAATGAGAGAAAGAAACTTTGTGACAATGCTGGACCCGTTTCGTACCAAATATGGTAAAGGACTGACAACTGGACTGTGCCTGGCTTCCCTAGTCATGGATGTGGTCTGGATACCTACAACACTTATTGGTCTAGGTACATTTTTTAAAGGAAGTGTCTTTTTCTGTTTCAATGTAATTATAATTATTTTTAAGTTAAAGGTGCACTATGGAGTTTTGGTAGAGAAATGTGAAAGTTGGAGAAATGTACAGATTATGTGCCATATGTTCATAACTACAGTACATACACAATCTGTCCTCAGAGGAAAATGTGGCCCCTGGATCACTGTTTGAAGATAAAATGCAATGCAAGAAGTTATGATGGGGGCCCGCAAGAGTGAAACCGTAACTCCCCTGATAGTTTTTTAGCCCAGTGTTCCAGGGACCCATTTTTCCTTTGAATGAAGTTTGTGTATTTATTTCAGAAAATATAGCAAAGTATTGTTTCACTTCTCCAGCTTTCAAATTTCACTACCAAATCTACATAGTGCACCTTTAACTTAGCTAAAGTGCAAATGTTAATATACTATCCATGAATGTAAAGTCATACTTTCATTTTGCAGATATCACTGAATACAAAAAACTTGAAATAGAGATATTCAAAGAAATACTATAAGATGTAACTGATGCAATGGGTCTGACAGGCGGAACCATGACTGTGGTCCTGGATATACCATACTCTGTGTGCATCTGGATCTCTGCCGCAATCGCCATTATCTACACACTTCTGGGAGGTCTCTACTCTGTGGCCTACACAGATATTATACAGCTTGTCCTCATATTCTTTGGCTTGGTGAGTTTCCTATAATTATTGCTTTAAGAAAGCACTTTTTACACAAGTCGACAAACAACCCATTTTTTCCCCACAATTGTATGTTAATTTGATGTATGTTACATTTTCTTTGTCTCTTCAGTCTATCTGTATTCCTTTTGTATTCATGAATCCTTCCACATTGGACATAAGCCAGGCACTCATGAACAACACCCAACATGATGCTTGGATTGGTAGACAAGGGCTGGAGAAGATCTGGATAATGATTGATAATTTCTTATTCCTGGTAGGGTAGCAACAGCCCAATTAAAATTGAATGAAATTGCAACTGTCCAACTAAATGAATGCTTAAGTGTTTATATTTTGCAGCATTTATCAAATGTTTCAAGGTTTTTTTTCCTTTTCAAGACACTTGGAAATCAGGGATATCAGTGCTTCCATCAGAGGACCTTGTCAGCTTCTTCCCCGTTCACAGCCAAGCTAACATGCTTTGCTGCTGCGTTTGTGGTAATTCTATTTGCGATACCTTCAGCACTGCTTGGGGTGGCTGCTGCATCTACAGGTAAAAACCGTTACATACTTTGCTAAATTTCAACAAAATTGTGTTTATTTTTCAATCATGTCAACAAAAACGTAATGATGCAATGCTGTAAAGCCTGCATTCAACTCTTACAGTAACTCCCATTCCCTCTGACTGACAGCCTGTCCTAACAGCATGCAACACAAGCAAGCGTCAACGGTAGAGCCGGAGCTCAATTCAATTGTTTCCTATTTGAGTGCCAATTTTACACTGAAGCCCCGTTTCTATTAGCTTGTTTTACAAAGAGGAGATAGTGGTGCATCAATAATATCCATATCTGTGGTTCAATGTTTTGCTTTGTCTTGTGTCAACACCAGAGAAAAACTTTATTCAGCTCACCGCAAGCTGTTTAATGACAGGCCTTCAAGTGTTGTGATTTGAGTCAACAGCTCATTAATACAAAGCACCGTACTTTCGTTTGACCAACTTTAATACAAAATCACTAGTTGTCACACTGTTTGTAGGGGGAAACTGAAATTCACAGTGCAATGAATTCAATATTTAACAGATGCAGTGTCAACAGCGAGTGTGCGCTTTCTGTTAGGACACGGTGTAAGTGTCTTTTTGCCAGGTTTTATATCAAAAAATGTGATGTCACTTTGGCTTTTTGTAGATGAACAATAATTTCATCCGCAAGCCAGTCATCTGTACATCCATAAATCAGTCAATTTAACCCAACAACAAGAATCCAAACCATGTTGATAATACAAAGAAAAAATTCAATTTTTGAGTCCTTCCTTCTTCTGTTCCCTTGTCGCAGATTGGAACCTGACTTCCTATGGTTCTCCATCTCCATATGAACGTGGGGAAGCAGCTTTAGTTTTGCCCATCACCCTGCAGCATCTTACCCCGTCTTTCATCTCCATTATTGCTATCGGATGTGTGGCTGCTGCAGTGATGTCATCTGCTGACTCTGCTTTGCTCTCAGCAGCTTCTGTATTCAGCTCCAACATATACAAAAACATCCTAAGGCCTCAGGTGAGAAAATGCATTCAGTTTACTGCATCACACAAACAAAAAGTGTGAAATGATTGAGTAAAACAATGGCTAATTAGCGGATATGTTTCTCTTCCTTCTTCTTAAGGCATCAGACAGAGAGATTCATTGGGTGATTCAAGTGGCTGTTGTAGTTGTTGGCTTGGTTGGTACATCACTTACCAGCCTGAAAAGCAGCGCCATATTGTTTTGGTTCCTTGGTAATGAAGTAGCTTACGTGATCATCTTCCCTCAACTCTTCTGCATCCTCTTCTTCAACATCTCCAATGGTTATGGGGCAATCATGGGCTTTCTGGTGGGATTGGTGTTAAGACTTCTGTGTGGAGATCCATCACTTGGATTAACACCAGTCCTACACTTCCCAGGATGCACTCTTGAGGATGGTGTTTATGTCCAGTATGCTCCAGTTAAGACCATCTCCATGCTGTCTGCCGTTGCTGCCATATTGATTTTCTCCTACCTGGCTTCTGTGCTCTTCAACAAAGGCCTGCTCCCTGAAAAATGGGATGTGTACAAAGTGAAAGCCCAGCACTCACCACAACCATTGCCACCAATAGATGACACAAGTTCATTACCTAATGAAAATGAGAAAAATAATGAAAGCAACTCACATACCGAGGCATTAGAACCAATGATAAGCACAACAATGTAGTAGTGTATTCAGGACCACAAATTTACTATGAACTAGTTGATTATAAGCATATCCAGTTAATAGCATACTGGGTATGTGTATTGTAAACTACTGTGGAAGGAAGTCAAAGATTTCCCAGATAAACATCTTGATATTACTAATTGAAGGTAAGTTAAGAAAAAAGTTGGTACAAATGCTTTTCTCATTTCCTGTCAAGTTCTACTGTTACAAAAACAAAATTTCCCTCCCTTTCTAAATGTGATATTCCTTATCTTTTATTCTGACAAGTTTTCTGTTTACATTGCTTGTTGCTGCTAAATATATCATTTTTAAAACAAGTAACCCCAAGCAATATTATCCTAGATTTTCAATTGGATTAATTGATGTATTTATTTTAATTACAGGATAAAAAAAAAAAATAAAAAAAAAGGATAAAGGATAAAGTTAAAGGATAAAAAAATCAGTCTATCTGCAAATACATTGCTGTTTAAACACTCGACAACTCAAAACCTTTTAATTAAGAAAATATTTGCCCAGAATGAGGCAGAAGAAATATGTTTAAGTTGACTTGATTGAATTGGTCAACTCTTAAAGTTGACCTGAAATATTTGTATGTCTTTCCTATGTTAAGTGTGTGTTGGATTGTACCCACATGAGGCGTATAAAAATGTGAGTGTATGTGTTTTGGCAACAGTACATAATTGCACAATCTGTGAACTGTGGCGCAGGGTGTCCTAGCAGACGTGCAACAGCATGCTACAAGAAGGCAAGGCAAGGCAAGGCAAGTTTATTTCTATAGCACATTTCAACAAGGCAATTCAAAGTGCTTCACACAAGACATCAAAAGCATCATGACAGAGGAAAGAAAAGAAACATTAAAATAGAACATAAAAGAAAAAAATCACTGGAATTATTCAATCTGAACATAGGTTCAAATAAAAATTATTCAAATGAAATTAATTGAAATAAATAAAGTAAAAATATAAAAAGAGTTAAAAGTTACAGTGCAGAGTTAAAATTAAAAATCGTATTTAAATTGTTTAATGAAAGGCAGCTGTGAACAGGTGTGTCTTCAACCTGGATTTAAAAGAGCTGAGAGTTTCAGCAGACCTGCAGTTTTCTGGGAGTTTGTTCCAGATATAAGGAGCATAGAAACTGAACGCTGCTTCTCCATGTTTGGTTCTGACTCTGGGGACAGAGAGCAGACCTGTGTAAAGACCTCAGAACTGGACTGAATGTGATCCATTTTCTTGGTTTTGGTGAGGACTCTAGCAGCAGCGTTCTGGATCAGCTGCAGTTGTCTGACTGATTTTTTTAGGCAGACCTGTAAAGACACTGTTACAGTAATCAAGACGACTGAACATAAAAGCATGGACAAGTTTTTCCAGGTCCTGCTGGGACATCAATCCTCTAATTCTTGATATGTTCTTCAGGTGATAGTAGGCTGACTTTGTAATTGAAGGCAACATACCTGCAACATCAGGACCAACAAAAACCAAACAACAGTCTCACAGTACTTCGTACCTCAAGCATCCACGGAGGCTTCATTAATACAATAAGAAAATTGTTCAATACAATATTGATAGTATTATTTATGATTTCATGAGAAAACAACAAAAAAAGACAGACAGAAGAACAGAATAAATTAATCAAATTTTTACTGTTTATGTAATTAAAATTGATATAATTGTACACGGTCCAGCATGCAGACACATACTCAATCAAAAGATTCTGCATGATTCAAAAATTGGTAATCAATTGTGCATACATAACTGTATCAGCCTTTACACTGAAGTTTTACATTTGCAGATTATTTCTGAAAACAGTGTTCAAGCACTTCAAACTTTAAGTATGACTCTTAATAATTTATTAAAACAATGTTTTAATCAAAAGGATGTTTTACCGGTTATGAGTGAGAGTGTAGTGAGTCTGTTGTTACTCTTTCTGTAGCTTTGACATTGGAGCAGCAAAAGGCGCTGTTGTCGTTGCAAATGGAGAGAAATAAATTGGGCATTGAAAGGGGAAGGCTTAGGCAGTACTGGTCAGATCTTATCAAGGCTGGTAGATTGTCAGGTAATGCTGTTAATGAGTTTTCAGGTGAGCCTGTAGCATCGGTTGAACAAGGTTCAAAGACGTCTGATGTGGTTGTTAACTTGCATCTTGCACCAAAGTTTGATGAGAGAGCCTTTCTTCTCTCTTTTATCAGCGTGTTGCCAATGGGAGTGGATGGCCTGAAGCTGACCAGGTAGTTATGTTGCAGTCAGTTTTATCAGGAAAGGCCCAGGAAGCTTATTCAGCACTCAGCACAGTATACAGTCAAATATTCTACTGTTAAAGAAGCAGTTTTGAAGGCTTGTGAGTTGGTAGCAGAGGGTTATCGGCAACGTTTTAGGTCCTTGAGAAAGTCTGATAAGCAGTCACAAGTTGAGTTTGCAAGGGATCGAACTAAACATTTCAACAGGTGGTCCTCTGTTTAAAAGGTTAACACACTGTTAGAACAGTTTACAGATTGCATTCCACCCGAGGGAGCTTCTCATATCGCTGAGCGAGTTGTAAAAACTGCTTATGAAGCTGCCACTCTGGCAGACGAGTACGAGAAAAAAAATCTCTCTCAGATAATGCTAATGCTAAAGTTAATGGTCATCTGGCAAAGATGTCTCGGTCTGAGTCTTCTAAGATGAACCACGTGGCCAACGTTCAGTTGTTTTGGGTCTAGTTTGTAATTAATGCCATGAAAAGGGGCATTGGAAGGCTGATTGTCCTAACCTGAAAAGCAGAAGGCACACCCACTGTAAATATGTTGATGCTCTCTGTGTTCCTGTTAGAGATGTTCCAGTTCAGACAGGACCACTTTGTCAAGAAAATGACTTTATTGCAATTATATATATTTGGCGGTATGGCTCTGTCTGGGATCTCCCTGCCCTTCCTTACGTGGAAAGCATTAGGCAGGAACAGCACACATTCCTGCCCTTCCCGTGCATACAAGGAAAGCTATAAGGCAGGGAGATGAGCAGCAAACCCAAACAGAGCAAGCATCAATGACAAGCATGACATTGATTAAGTCAGAATAGCAGAAAAGAAGGACCTGGGGAAGAGGAGGGATGCAAATGCGGCTTTGCAGAGGAACTAGGCAGGCTAGAGCAGTTTAAATAAGGCGGCATATGTACTATTTGGCCAATAGGACGCTTTGAAGCAAATCAGCTGGACATCAGCTGATGCGGCTTGCGTGAGATCAGCTGTTACCGGAACTCTGGCATGATAGTTGAGCGTGACTCTGTGACCTGCCTGAACTAACCCTATGCTTCATTTGTCTCAGAAAATTTAGTTGATTCAGTAAAAAATGAAACTGAGAGGTATTCTGGTTATGAAGCTTTTTCTGTCAGATGGGTTTGTAGCATTCTGGGTGGTGATAGTAAGGTGCCTGTTAAAATCCTGTGAGATACAGGAACAAAATATGAATTATCTTGCTTCTTGTCATGATTTGTTCTTAAGTTTTATATTTTGTTAATTCCAGTGTTTAGTATTCATTACCTGTTTTTTTTTCATCCCATGGTGTTGCTTTAATCCCTGTGTAAAGTTTCTAGTGCTTCCTGATTTATTTTCTTATTTGAATCTTATTTGAATCCTCATGACTATGACTATAGCAAACAGGTATACCGTGCTTCTCTTGCAATGGCCATGTGTTGTGAGGTAAAATTCTCTAAGGGGAGGAATTAGGGTCAGAATATCCTCAAAAAGATACCAGTGAAGATCATCCCTCAACGGCCAGAAAAAAAAAAGACTACCCCCACACTGTGCATACATTTCCCTTGGCAGTGGGTTTCATTCATCTCTTGGATAATCCCTCAGTTGATAGTGTGGTCAAAGCACACCATTTCCTTACAACTTCTTGGCTGTGCCATTGCACTTCTGCTGTGCTGTCTCTCATTCGTAGGGCTGAAGGAAAGCACTGGGTTAGGAGTATTTTTCCACCTGGTGGAGCCTCGTAGTGATTGGTTACGTAAAAGGTCATTATCCATCTTCTTAAGCGATGGTCTTTGTACCCAATACAGGGAGAAGGGTAATTTCTTCCTGTTTAACACTGAATTGAGAAAGAGAGGATTTGAGAGTGGCACCTGGAATTTTTTCTAAGCGAGCCTCTGCAACAGAGTTCCTGATGGTGTTGGAGGGATGTTAAACAACTCAGCTTGTAAATACAGAGAATGACGTCCCTAATGCTGCCACACCCTACAGAGCACTACTGACAACTGGCACCACAGTGAAGCTTTTTTTTTTTTTTAAGATTTATTTTTGGGCTTCTTTGTGCCTTTAATGGAGACATAGGACAGGCTGGATTCAAACCTGGGCCGCCCGCTTGGAAGAGTATGGCCTCCATACATGGGACACGCTCACCAACCATAACCGCTGCACCACCAGCGCCCCAAACCACAATGAAGCTTTTATGTCGAAACTGATAACATTTTGGATGCATACCGTATCATGCCAGCAACTGTCCCATTGGTCCCAGGGACAATGTGATTACACCAGGTGGCAACCAACAGAAAAGGCCATGTGATCTCCAGGGATGTAAGCTGTCTGTGTGCCACATTGAACAACCTGTCCTGCGGTCTGTCAGCTCCACACACTACGCTGTAGTTCGCTGCCACGCTTGTCAATCATTGTGTTTCCACTCCGGAGCGTGCCACCAGCGCCACTACGTCTCTGCTCTGTTTCAAATACGCTGCCAGTCTATTTTCAACGGAGTACGCTGCAGGCACTTGTCAAGCTGGACAGAATATGACAACCCGGACAGGAAGTCAGACAAGGAAATGCACTTAACGTGCAGTCAATTTCCAAATAAAACACAATATACAGACTTGTGATCATATTTTTCATCACTTTATCAACATTATGTCAAAACAGGCACCAAACGGACAACAAATCATCCTCAGAAAGACAAAGCAACACGTTTGCACGTCTTTCTCTTCTCATAAATGTATTGTCATGATGGTTCACGAGGTTCAACAAAGAATTATATTCCAAGTTAAATATAAAGAAAAAACACAGTAGAAAGTTATGTAGACCAAGAACTCTTTATATGTATGATTTTATGATTGTTGCTGTCAACATGTTTACTCATTTTGTGACTACACTAAACAAAGATAAATGTCTTTGAATACATATATCAATACTAGACAAGTTAAATATAACGTGTACCAAAAATCTGTTTATTATCTTAATGTTATCATACTTTGTTTTTTGTCTGAGCTTTGATTCAGCCATTCTCCTCCAAAGGTGCAACGAGAACGTGAACAGCTCTGGTCATGTGAAAATTTCACACTAAACGTGCAACTGCACATATGTCATTGAGAGGTTTTGTTTCGTCAGTTTTTCCTTGAAATGCATTGATACGTCATTTAATAAAGTTTTTAGGACCCTTTTACTGAAAAGATTTTTTTCTGTCACTGTTGTGTCCGATGGGATCATTACAATCAATGTTCTCAGAGTGCATGATGGAGTATGCTTGACATTTCAGTTATTGAAATAATTTTGCAATGAAACCCAACCATTTTAACCAGAGGGAAAACAATGTGTATAAGAGGGAGGAGCTGTTTGTCTTACTGAGTGACTCCTGGAAAAACAGCAGAAGCATTCATCAGCTCGTGGTTGAAGCAAGTCAACCAGTTTGATCATGGCTGTGAACATCCCAGGAGTGATAGCAATGGTGTTCTTTTACCTGCTGGTTCTGGGAACCGGCATCTGGGCTTCTTTCAAGTCCAAAAGGGAGGAGAAGAAAAGTGCAGCACAATGACAGGTGAGTGGAACAGAACTCATAAAAGGTAGGCTGACACCTGCAGGAAGGAGAAATACAGAAAGAGGGCTTTTAATTTATATATTGGCTTCCAAATCAGAGAAACAAACTGCCATTTTGTAACAAGAGTGTTGGTCTAATTTGTTAATAAATTTGATCTTCGTACTACAAGGGTCGCTGGAGCTTTTTGACCTCTTCTAAAGCCTTTCACTCTTCATGCAACTTGGTACTGTAGTTGGTGAAGTTGTGCCAGGAATTCATCTGCTTCTTCAGTAACAAGAAGTTTACAATGATTGACACATCCTTGAATATCATTATATATTAACAAATTCTGCTACACTAAACAGAAAATTGATAGCACTGAGCTAAATTCTCCTTCGAATAGCCCATAATAGCTTAATGAAAGATAGGTTACTAAATATGAGACTTTAATAACTACATGTGATTTATCAGCAGAAATGAGAAATGTGAAAAAAAAGTTTTGCTTAAATGTCTTAAGTGTAACTGTAAGTACACTTGGTAAGTCTTTTTAACTAGTTAGGAAACCAGGAAAGGCAGAAACATCATTATTTTTTGGACAATTGTTATTATTGTCCATTGAAAAGAAAATGTCTCAAAAACGTTGCCTCTAATATAGTTTCATTACAAATTATCAACTAAAAGTCTGATACATTTCAGTCAACAAAGTGAATGAAGGATGGAGGATGAATAATTTGATGACTATATAAGCCTAATATGAGTGAAATATTTTTAATTCTGCATTAAACATTTTTCCGCTTTGACAATAGATGTGATTGTTTATTATACTACTCAAAAAATTGTGTCTTAGGCATTTTACTTGGCATGTTTTGAAAAAAGCACCAACATAAGAAGGGATACCGTGGGAGACACATATTGAGTTATTCAATGTACTTCTTAATTTTCTTGTTGACATAAGACATGAACATCAAACCTCAACATGATACATTTAAATATATTACGCTATTGCTGCTGGCATTTTTTGAAGCCGTTTGGCCTTTGGAGCTTTTTATATATTCTATGTACCCAGTTAACATTACTCTTACAACATATTTAACCAGGTCATTATATTATACAGTAACAATACAGCTGTTAGAAGACGTTAACAGCACAATAATAAGAGATTACAATTACAGTAAAATAAACATTAACTTCCCATAACTTAAAGTAAATATAAATATCATGGTTTAAAGCTTGTGGAAGATAGCAATGTAAATATTTTGAATTGAAAGTATCTGAAATATTTGAAATAATGCTATACACTGTTTCATTCATCACAAAGAATGTATCTACTCATCTTGATTCAGTTTGATCTAGTTCTCTGTCCCTCCACACACACATACACTCTCTCTTCATACACACACCTGCGTGCCCCTCCCCTTTCTGTGTCTTTCTTACTGAACATGTTTTCTCTGTTGATTTAGTTCATTATCAGTTTCATCAGGGCTCCTAAAAACCCAACTCAACTTTTAATTTACTTTCACCTGCAATCTGTTTTTAAAGCCGGTGAGCTGAATGAGGAGAAATACTGTTGTTAATGACAATGACTGGAAATAAGGATTCTGAGACTTATTCCCTGTTAGCAGACCCGACAAATGAAACCATATTATCTTGTTTCCTGTTCTTTACTTTGTTGGTGACTATACATCCTAAAACGGATCCTAAAAGATCAGGATAGGGTGGATTGTTTTGATTCACAAAGTTATGCACCTTTAAATATTTAATTAAGTGTGAACAAGGCTATTTTTTCATACCAGCTCAAATGACGAAAATAACATATTAATAAATACATCTTAAATGTATGAATTCCTTTTTCAAACCAATCATCAAGAGAATGGTTTTAAATGAGAGGGATTTGAAGAGCGCTAGCTCGCCATCCATTCTTGAGGACAACTGTGGCTCCCATGCCAATGTCCACTTTCTTTGGACTGACCTAAAGCTTTTTGTTTATCACATAAAACATGACAAGCTTTACTGGGAAAACGTCAAGAACATCTCCCTTAGAGGGAGGTATACCTAAAAGGAAAATTCTTGGCTGTAGTTAACTTGGCTTTGACTTAATCCACATCAATTAGAATATGTATTGCCAAATTTCCATGACTCTCACCACTGCTGGGAGGTAATTATTATTATTTTTAGTTTACAATTCATTGATTGTAATTCATTTAGCCTACATGTCATGCTCATAAAGTGCCCAACCCTCATGGGTTTAAAAGACACCAGAAATAGTTGCAGTGATCAACCTATTTATAACTAGTTGCATGCTCCTCTTACACCTCAGTCTTAAATTGTGTATTCTACACTTTCTCCCTAGATGAAATTTCTTCCTGACTACATCTTTTTTTTTACAGCAGTACCGAAACAAGAAGGTGAAATTACTTGTTTATTGCAGTTCCATGTTTTATAACAACATTGAAAAACTCAGATTCATATGATATATAATTCCTCTTATTCCAGAGGGTTGCTGCTCCATCATCCTTATTAAACAATTACACAATTATTTTCCAGCATGTATCATTGTTGTGTGTGCTATAACAAAGTCTGTGGGACTTATAATTAACTTACTAAACATTAGTTTGTCATTGATGGATAGGTACGAGAGGTAATGAAAAAACATTTCCCTCTAAACTGTAGCTACCAGTCTCTTTGCATCCCTGCAGCCATTAAGGTATAGCAGGGATGATACAGGGTGAAGCAGTACCTTTGGGTCTTTAAGAAGCGCTTGTGGAATAACAACATCAGCTCTTCATAAGTAAGAGGTGTTTTTCTTAAACATTAATCCTCAAGTGTTGAGCCTGTTTATGTCCAGTGTGGCCAATAATCGTGCAACTTCAAACCTCAGGTGTTTGTTTGGAGATCTGCTTATGTGATCTTTATTATGATATGATTATGTTTATTTGTGTTATTGCAGTGCAGGTGCTTAAGCTCAATGGACAAATGTCCTTTTGCAGGTACAGATACAGCTACAATAACATTATCACATTATCTCAAAGCTCACAAGTTGATCCACGCCAATCAAATTCACTGTTTTAGAATGTGATTACTACCTTTCCATTTCTTTTTCATCAGGACTCTTACTACAGGTTAAACAAGTTTCCTTATGCACTTTGCTTATGAACTCATCTGACATTGTAAAGATCCCTATACCAACCAGTTGATGTTTCCGTTTGCCAACAGGGCCATCACCACTATTTTTTGCTTACACTCCTAGGACATTTACTGCTATGATGTTGTGGATTTATTTGGCTGCCTCACTGTATCTGACACCTTCAGTGTATTGGCTGTTATCAGTACAAAGTTCAAAAGGATCTGTGATGGTATGGGGATGCATTAGTACACATGGCAGGGGTAACCCGCACATTTGTGAAAACACCATTAATGTTGAATTTATATACATGTTTTTGATCAACGTATGCTGCCAAAAAGGCAACTTCTTTTTCAGGGAAGGCCTTTAAAATATTTTTTTATTTTTTTATTTTTTTTTATTTTGATATACTTTATTAATCCCTGAGGGAAATTCGGGTTTACACTCTGTTATTTATAAGGACATGTTTCTCACAGACACATAGGCCCGAATCACACGCATGCACAAACAGGACCTGTGGACATGCATTGGTGGAGAGATGTCAGAGTGGGGCTGCTACAAGCTGCTAAGCAGAGAGCACACCTGAGCAGTTGGGGGTTCAGTGCCTTGCTCAAGGGCACCCCGGCAGTGCTCGGGAAGTGCCCTGGCACCTCTCCAGCTACCAGACCAACTTCCAGATTTGGTCCGCACCGGGACTTGAACCGGCAACCCTCCGGTGCTACTGCCGCCCACAAGAATGCAAGAATAGTAAAACATTACACATTCAAAATTAAATATATTGGCAAGTTAAATCGGAAGGTCCTGTTTGGTCAAATGAGCTGTAATTTAAAAGTGCACAGAGAACAAAAAAGTACAGGGATAACATTTGAACACTGGCAGAAATTGTTCAGCACTCCGTCAATCTTTATGGATGTAATGTCTTTGATTAAATCTTTTACTGGATTTGGATCGTGGAGACCCTTGCCTATGCAGATGGACCAAATTTGTTGGAATATTACGACCAGAAGAGAACAGCAGACCTTCAAATGGTAAGAAAAAAAGACGTCTGTTTGTAGGTGGTCTTACAGATGTGGATGTGTACATTGTTGCTGCTGTGGTGGTTGGATCTTGCAATGGTTAACAAGGTCGGAATCAGCCATCAAACACCATCCTCGAGAGTGCATCCTGGGAAGTGTATGACTGGTGCTAACCCAAGTGATGGCTCTCCACTCAGCAGTCTTAACACCAACCCTGTCACCCAGCCCATAACTATGATGCTATTTTTCAGGCTGGTGAGTGATGTATCAAGCAAACCCCGCACAATGATAGCAGCACGGATCACCCACTGGATTTCACTTTGAGATGCCTAAATGAAAATGAAAGAGCAAAAACAGTTTAAATTAATTGGGTATATTTACTTTACAATTTCCTTATTTATTTGTCTATTTCCACTTCTAATGTCCGTCATACATCATTCTTAATCTTTGCCAAAAGTTAAAAAAAAGTTGTGATGGAATAATTTAAAGTTTTTTTCACCTTTGGCCTCAGGACCGTCTTGTAGATGTTTGTGGTAAAGACGGAGGCAAAAGAGAGCAAAGCAGAGTCAGCTGAAGACATAACAGCAGCAGCAATAGCTCCAGTACCAATGATAGAGATGGCCGTTGGTGTAAGGTGCTGCAGGGTGATAGGCAGGACCATAGATGCCTCCCCACGCTCCAATGGAGAGGGAGAACCATAAGAGGTGAGATTCCAGTCTGACATATAGACAGATTGAACAAACAGGACAATTGTTATGTTGCAAGCCTGAATGCTTTGAATATTACTAAAGCTGTTGGAGTAACAACTAAAATCAGGCACAATTTAAAGCATCAGTTTACTTTTTTTTAACCTGTTTTCTTTCCTAACGAACATGAACACACTAACTTTTTCAGCTGTCTTCAGGTCTTCACAGGTCACAGTAATAAGAGTGCTGCACATGACATGATACACATCGACTACTTGTATTATAAAATAAATAAAAAATATACAGTGTATTTTGTCTAAAAAAACATCAAATGAGCAACGGAGCAGAGCGTAGTGCCGTCGGTGGCACGCGCCAGAGACGGACCGCAGCGCGCCCTATGTGAACACAATGATTGACTCCGTTTCAAACATGCAGCGAGTCTATTTTCACCGGCGTGCGCTGCAAGCACGCGTCAAGCTGGACAGAATATGACAGCCTGAACAGGAAGTCAGACAAGGAAACGCACAGAGCATCTGGTCAATTTTACGTCAAAACAGGAACCGAATTAACAACAATGCATCTTCAGAAAGACAAAGCAGCATGTTGTTTGCATGTTTTTCTCTTTATTCCCGCGGTATCTTGTAGTTCTCCTGTGATGTGTCATGGGTGCGCTCCGCTGCGCTGACGTCCCAGAAACGGATCCAGTGTGAATGGGCGCGAGCCGTCCGACGGAGCAAAACCGTGGTGCTGACGGACCGCGGCGCGCACGGAGTATGTGTGAATTGCGGGTTACTGTCGCTTCGTTTCCATGATACAAAAAAACAAACCTTCAGCCAACGAAAATGTCCCAAACAAATGTAGAAGCGTCTCCATGAACTATTGAACCACAGTATTTTGTTTAGTTCTTGTGTAAATTTAAATAACTGATGCATTACTGTATTTACTCAGTAAACCATAATCAGAAACTTAAAAACGGTCAGACAATTAAACTGCTCTGATCCAGGACTATACTAGAAATTAGTTTTCATATATTTTATGCTATCTAAAAATATATATGATCAATAATGTCATTGCAAAAATGCGAAGTCATAATGATTAACAGTTATAAAACAGTACAGCCATTGTAGAAATTGCATTAACTAACTCAAATTATTAGACATTAGAATATGTTGCCAAGCAGGAAAATTAGAAGTAATCACCTCATCCCATGGACCTGTCCCTTTGGCCAGGTCTTTAGACCTGACAATTTTGTCTTTGGTGAGAATGAAATGTGTTGTAACTTGGGTTGATGACATTCCCATAGTGTGATAGCTGAAAGTCATTTTCCACAGCTCAACTTTCAATATATTCAAAACAGAATACCAGTTATTTGTGTGATGGAGTCATATTTCCAATAGAATCAGATCCAGGAAGTGTTGACTCTACAGCTGTGATTAATCTCTGTATTTGCATGTCACACAGGCCAGAGCGGAGCAGGTAATAACTGGGCTAAAGGTCACTACACCGAGGGAGCGGAGCTGGTGGACTCGGTCCTGGATGTGGTGAGGAAGGAGGCAGAGAGCTGCGATTGCCTCCGGGGCTTCCAGCTCACCCACCCGCTGGGTGGAGGCACCGGCTCTGGTATGGGCACGCTGCTCATCAGCAAGATCCGAGAGGAGTATCCAGATCGCATCATGAACACATTCAGTGTGGCGCCCTCACCCAAGGTTCATAACATAGAAATCATGTCATTAAAATTCTATCTCATGCCCCTCTTGTCTTTATTTCTTACCTTCATCTCTTTTTGCTTTCCTCTCTCACATTTCAGGTGTCAGACACAGTCGTTGAACCGTACAATGCAACCCTCTCCACCCACCAGCTGGTGGAGAACACAGATGAGACCTTCTGCATTGATAATGAGGCTCTGTACGACATCTGCTTCCGCACACTGAAGCTCACCACACCCACATACGGTGACCTCAACCACCTGGTCTCAGCCACCATGAGTGGGGTGACCACCTGCCTGCGCTTCCCCGGGCAGCCCAACGCCAATTTAAGGAAATTGGCCGTGAACATGGTGCCCTTTCCCAGGCTGCACTTCTTCATGCCGGGCTTCGCCCCCTCCCCGCGGTCTCAAGATGGCCGCCACCTTCATTGGCAACAGCACAGCCATTCAGGAGCTGTTCAAACGCATCTCGGTGCAGTTTACTGCTATGTTCCGCCGCAAGGTCTTCCTCCACTGGTAAGTAAAAGAAGATTTTTTTTATCAGGACAGTGAAATGATGTCCCTGTGTTTGTGCAGGACTTCTCATTGTACCTCTAGACTCAAACGAGTTTGTCACAACACATCTGAGTGAGTGTTTCTTGTTTCAGGTACACTGGCGAGGGCATGGATGAGATGGAATTCACAGAGGCTGAGAGCAACATGAATGATCTGGTGTCCGAGTACCAACAGTATCAGGACGCCACTGCTGAGGAACAGGGAGAGTTTGAGGAGGAGGGAGAAGAGGACTTAGCCTAGAATCTAGGCTATGGGCAGGGGTGGGCAAACTTTTTGACTCACGGGCCACAATGGGTTCTAAAATTTGACAGAGGGGCCGGGCCAGAAACAGATGGAGTGTTTGTGTGAACTAATATAAATGACATGTAAAAGCCATTACATGAAAGGATTTGGCCTTTACCAGGTAGCAAAGCATGAATATGCAAGGCTCATTGTACAAAATGATTTCCAAATGCATTCATTTAATTAATTTAAATTTTAATAAACACAGTAGAGAAACTCACGTTCAGTTTCAGTGGGAACAGTGTTGTTGATCTCCCTTTTTTGCCAGTGCATTAAAGTCTGGAGTTAGTTTTGTAGTGGTAATTCTCAGGATAGATCCGAGGTGTTGGTCAGTTAACTTGGATCTGTGAGGGGCTTTGTTGATGTTCATGACGCTGAATGTCTGCTCACATACGTAGGTCGAGCCAAACAAAGTCAGCATCTTCTGTGTCATCCTCCAGAGGTTTGGAAACGTGGCTTCGTTAAGTGAAGCATAAAAGTCATTCAGTTTAAGAGAGTTGAACTTCTCCTTTAAGACGGAGTCAGACTGAAGATCGATCAGTTCCAATTGCATCCTGCTAATGTGGTGCTGTTTCAGGGTCTTCTGAAAGGGGACAGGACACCAGCTGAAGTGACTTTTCAATGTTTTCAAAATCAAAAAACCGACGGCAGAATTCTCTGTGCAGGTCGTCAAGGGATTTGCTGTATTTCTTTGCGTTTCGCGTCGCCTCTTTCTGCATGGCAAGTGTGGGGAAATGAGCGAAAGATTTGTTTGCAATTTGTCTGGAGAATAGGAGTTCACTCAATTTAAATTATTTCCAAGTTAATGTATTGTTATGTTTGGACATGTGTTTTATATAAAGTCATTTCATTTATTTAATAAACTTTTAAAACGTTCCTCCATTCCCTCTCTTTCTGTACAAATCCATTCCCACACATGTATGTTACTAACTTGGCTTCCTCCCATCCTCATAGTTCTGGGTTCTTCTGCTGAGTTGAAGGTTGTGCATGATGACTGGTGATTTCTGCCAATACTCTGAATCATTTATATTTACATTAAAATCACACAATCAAAGGCTGTTACATTTGAAGACACCTGAACACATCTTAAAACATTCATCAGATACTCTGGAGTTAGCTTGGATTTGAAGGCTCTAACATTTTTGTACATGTCGTGCACAAACTGATCTTTCCCCTGTAGTTTCACATTCAGCTCATTCATGTGTGAACATATGTCCACAGCAAATGCAAAGTCACAAAGCCAGTTCTTGTCGCTTAGCTCAGGAAATTCGTCGGATTTCCCCATTAACTCCAAAAATGCGCTGATCTCCTCTTTCAGCTCCCACACTCGTTGAAACACTTTGCCCAAACTTAACCAGCGGACACGAGAGTGGTACAGTAAGTCCTGATGATCCGCATCAGTTTCCTCCAGGAACGTAATGAACTGACGATGCTGAAGTCCCCTTGCTCGTATAAAGTTAACAAGTTTTACAACTGGATTCACGACATGATTAAGCTGCAATACAGACTTACACAGAGATTCCTGATGGATGATGCAGTGAAGGAAAATAACATCCTGGTCAGGGTTTTCCTCTTTCACTTTATCCTGGATTCTTTTCAGCAGCCCAACATGTTTTCCAGTTAAATTTGGCGATCCATCCGTTGTGACATTGGCAAGTTTACTCCAAGGTAGCTTCATTCTCTCGATGACAGCAGACACCTGGTTATACAAGTCCTCCCCTCGCGTTTTTCCTTTCAGGGACTCCATGGTCAAAAACTCCTCCATTATCTCAAAACTGTCATTAATCCCTCGGATAAAAATTAGGAGCTGAGCAGTGTCTTTTACCTCATTACTTTCATCCAGCGCTAGTGAATATAACTTAAAGGACTCAGCCTTTTTGTTTAATTCGCTGGCTATATCTTTGTCAATCAGTTCCACACAGCGAGTCACAGTCCTGTGTGATAAACTGATTTTTTCAAACTGGCCTTGGCTCTCCAAGAGACCTGCTGTCTCTACCATGCAGTCTTTTAAAAACTCGCCTTCGGAGAAAGGCTTGCTAGCCTTTGCTAATTTGAATGCCAGCAAAAAACTTGCCTTGGTAGTTGACTCTTGAATCGCAGTTTGTTGGTGAAAAAAATGTTGCTGAGTCTGTAAATTATCCTTCAACCTCTGAGCCGCAGCCGCCCGTTCTTGCGTGGACTGCTTGCTAGCGTAGTTAACATGCTTCGTAGCAAAGTGACGGCTGATGTTGTACTCTTTGAAAACTGTGACAGTTTCTTGGCATATCAGGCATACAGCCTTTGATTGGAATTCAGTGAAAAAATATTTAGTTGTCCACTCCGTATTAAACACTCGGCATTCACTGTCCACTTTTCTTTTCTTTGATCCGCTCATTTTTACAGAAGGGCTCATACGGGTTCATAGGGCAAAGCGAAAACGTGAAGAAGGGAATAATACACCACACTCTGAAGTGCACCATCTATTGGGGAAACGCGGGCATTACAGGGGAAAACAAACGAGGTTTAATTATAATAAAATTGAATTTAATAATAATATAATTTGGACAAGTTCGGCTGGCCGGATTAAAAAGCCCAACGGGCCGTAGTTTGCCCATGCCTGGCCGAGACAGTACCATAACCCCTGTCTTCCTATGCAACAGTTAGGGCTGGGCAATGGCATTTTTCCAGTGGAGTGTCATCAAATATGTCCATTCATACATTTGAATACTTATCCAGCCTTAGCCGGAGTGTAAATGGGTCCTCAAAGTTTGTTTTTTAAACGTTGTCTGTTCTGTTTTCACACTTTGTTATTTTTTGCTGTCAGGAGTTCTCTTCTACTTTCCTGCTTTGGATATGAACGTTAAAAACTTCCATTTTTTTTCTCTGTGTCAATCCACGCGTTCAAACCAAGTTGGAACATGATGTTACACTTTTCAAGGAGCCTTCAGGTAACTGACTGCAAAACAGATAAAGCAGATAAACAAACCCCACCCCATGGTTTTGTTGTGAAACTGAAAATGATCACCTCTGTTCATATTTTACAAACTACAGGTGTAAGAATGTAACACTGACCACTTTGAGGCACTCTTTATTGAATTTGCTGCTTACATATGGAATTTCATCTTTTGGCAGAATTAAATCTGATTTTTTTCTAGATCAAATAAATCTCTTAAAATGCACTACAAGTCTAAAAGTTTTAAATAAAAGTGCCTTTAGCTGGTCACTGATCCATTTTGTGTTACTGGATGTTGACATGTAAACGATTGGTTTCAATAAAGACATAAGAATTGGTGCTATGCTATGTGAATTAGTACTTCTTTTGTTTACTTACAAACACTGATAGCTTATTATTAATCATAAACGCTAAAGCCTTAACATGATATTCATTTCATTTTGATCAACCTTTAACATACAAGGACGTCGAGGTTAAAGACTTAAACACAAGAAACAACAATCCTATTCATAGTGTTTTTGTAAAGCACTTCAGATTGTACAAGTGTACTTAGGTCCTCAACTCATGGACCCATGGAAACCACAGCCTCAATTAACGTTTGTCTATGGAAAAATATATCCTAATAATGCTAAATGTAATTTTTATTTTCCATCAAGCTCTTATTAAAACAAACAGCAATTGAGATGCAGACATGAGGATCATGTTGATTGACATAATCATAAATAAAAAAAAGGTAATGATGAATCAGGCTCCTTTAAGGTTTGACAGAAAAAATAGGTTGAAGGATCATAAAGCACTTAAAAAATATATATATTTATCCTTTATTTTAGCATAGCAGGGAGGACCCACTGAGACCAGCAATACAAAAATAGAAACAGCACAAATAGAAACATATTAACAGTTAATAATAGCATCTAGACACTGAAACACATATTCACGCATGTAAACCATGTCCATTTAAATGAATTCACATTGTGAAACAGTTGCAATTTCCTTCCTGAGGTAGTTTGGACATGAGGTCTTTTGGACACTTGTGTTGATGTGATGGGGGTTAAACAATTCCACGTGCCCACATCATCAAGGCTGTGGTCGACAAAATGTGTTGAAACTAACAAGAGAGAACCGACTAGTATTGAAGAGTACCAGTTAGTAAAAAAAAAGGTTGGACTAGTCCGCCTCCTCACTGCTGGTGCTGCAGGATGAGCTACAACAGAAGGTTCTCTTGCCAGTAATACCAAACAACCCTCCTTTGGTAGCTTGTGTTTGAGTTGACCTATGTTCTGTGGGTGCACTGACTGAGTGTACGCAGCACTTATGTAAATAGAGAGGCAGGTTAAGTCATCCAATTATTTCAATTAGTTAAAAGAGAAGATTGACTTACTTACTTCAGGCCTGCTGCAGCCACATATAGACAGGATATCTTCTTCCCCCATAGAATGAAAAAAAGAAACAGATTAATGGAAGAAGAAAAAGAAAAATATTCTAAATGTTTAATGAGTTCAACAAAGTATCTGATTCTTCCAATTGTGATGTAACTATTTGTCTCATGCAGAATTGGTTCAGAGCATGGTTAAACATTTAGGTGTTCGAGTACATTTATAGGGAATCAGTTATTTTAAAGCTCCCGTGAGGAAGTTTCAGTCATCTTTGGCTACTCATTTTGGTTGACAAAATGGTACCTCTTATCTCTTTGCTGATTATGTACTGTACGTCTGTAAATCATGCTTTTGCCTGGATCATAGACAGAACAGCTTAAGAGAGACAGGAAACGCTGGGAGGAGAGAGTGGGGATGACAGGGCCGAGGCAGGACCCGAAACCCCCGGCTGCTGCCGTGAGGATTATGTCCTCTGCAAACCGCTAAGCAGTGTCAGCATTTTTTCTGACACCAACCCAATGTAAGTGGTTTCAGACATTAAACATGATCGTATATGAATAAACAATGTGTCAGCTGGAGGTTTATTTTGTTAGGTTTCATTAACAGCTTTAATACAGTGAATATGAAGTAGTATTACCAAGGTCTGGCCCATACTCTTGATATCGTATCTGTATTTTTTACATCTGTTGTATATATGTATCTGATGATTTGGTTCTTATCTGATGTGAATATTTTATGTAAAGATCCTTTCCATCAGATCACAGGAAGCTATTCAGCAGAACAGGCCGCAAATCTGATAACATCCTACATCCTCATCCCATTTAAGGGAAACACTTTACTTTACCCAGCCACCTAAACTCACATTTATATTGTTTGACCTGAGTATAATTCATTCCTTAAAAAAGGTTAATACTAGAGTGCATCGTGAGAAAAGAATGGACTGCCCCTTAACATTGAATGAGCTCTTTGATGCATTCATGAGCAGGACCTAAGATTAAACTATACCACTGTGAATTATTGCCACAACCACTAATGAGAAAAAAATCTGGAGATGGTAATTTGAGTATCTGATGAATGTTTTAAGATGTGTTCAGGTGTCTTCAAATGTAACAGCCTTTGATTGTGTGATTTTAATGTAAATATAAATGATTCAGAGTATTGGCAGAAATCACCAGTCATCATGCACAACCTTCAACTCAGCAGAAGAACCCAGAACTATGAGGATGGGAGGAAGCCAAATTAGTAACATACATGTGTGGGAATGGATTTGTACAGAAAGAGAGGGAATGGAGGAACATTTTAAAAGTTTATTAAAGAAATGAAATGACTTTATATAAAACACATGTCCAAACATAACAATACATTAACTTGGAAATAATTTAAATTGGCGGCCTAAAACCGGTGTACTCTTCCTCTTCATCAGGGTACTCCTGGTGGATACGGACAACAACGCAGGAAGGTATCACTACCCGGTTGTGCTTTCTCAGGTATCCCCAGCACCAGGAAACAAAGGATGCCAGGTAGCGAGCACGCCTACAATGACAAACGTAAATAAGTAATGTGATTATATATTCTTCAAGATTTATTTTGGGTTAAGTGGTCTTATAGTCTTCTTTTCTCATTTTGTCTGTCTTATACAGCACATCATGATCCCTAGAAGATGAAAGATGGATCAACCTGCAGCGTGCCCGAAATCTATTTGGCTGTATGGATTGGCCTGGACATCTGTTTTTTTTTCTTTGTTTGCTTTTTTCTGATTTGTTTGCCCTTGGTGGATGACTGCTCTCTACTGAGTATATTCTCTAGTCATTTTTGGATGTTCACTAACTTGTGTTTGTACTGTCTAGAACTTTTGGGAATGTAAAACATTATTTTAGATTATTTACATTTGTCTGTAGGCACCACATGAGTGCAGGCTTTTTATTTATAGCTCAGAGACACTTTACATTCTAATTGTTTGGCTGTGCATTGATCCTGACAATACCAAAACTGAGTTAAACTAACATTAAACCAACTCTGTGTTTCCTAAAACTCTCAGCTTATTTTTAAGAAATGCATTCAATTTGACTAACATAACTGTTATTTTGACATTCCTAAATACATTTTTTTTTTTCAGACTTACACAGATCTCTCCTTCATCTCCAGCGGTCCATGGTCTGTCTGATAAATGTTCAGAGCATCCTGCAGGGAGTAGGGGTTCAGGCAGACAGGCTCAAGGCCTGGATGAAGAGTCATGCAGTGTGGCTCCTCTGGAAGCTCCAGACATTTATTCTGAACCTGTTGGAGTATGTGTTAGAAGGTGTTTCAGTTCTGATGATCCAGTATTAATCTTGTGTATTCATACTTTGAATGATCATTTTGTATAAGGAAACTATAATATATATATATGTATGTATATATATATATATATATATATATAAATTGTCTTTACATACGGCGTTAAGCTGCTTGCAGCACACACTTTCCACCTCTCTGTGCATCATCCTGCACTGACAGATCATCATCTGTCAGTGATCCAGATCTCTGTCTGTGGTTAAGCAGTTGTTTTCGTTGTCTGTGGTTAATCAGTTGTTTTCGTTGTCTGTGGTTAATCAGTTGTTTTCGTTGTCTGTGGTTAATCAGCTGTTTTCGTTGTCTGTGGTTAATCAGTTGTTTTTGTTGTCTGTGGTTAACCAGCTGCTATTTATCTGTGCTTTCCGGCTGTTTGTGGTGGGTTTTTTCTCTCAGTGTAGCAGGTGTAAATAAAATTTTGTATGAATAAAGATTATTGTTATGGCCCAGTGTTATTCATTGTCATTTTGTGATTGGTATAAAGACTACAGCTATCAATGTCATGCACCTTTTGCTGTATGTAGACTAATAAATAAATGACCTTGTAGCTTGAAAATCGATACATATAATATTGGGTTAAGTTCAACAATTGGCCGTTTTGCTGCCCCCAGCGGTTAAAGACCCTTACAGAGGCATCTTCTGAAATTCTAGACCCAAATAGTTTTTTCCCCCAACTGAATGTAAGGACAACACCAAGAATCTGTTAACTTTTTGCGTCACTTTTACCCTGAATCTCTCAAAACTGCTCGCCTGCCTTATTTGAACTGCCTTTATTTAATAAACTGTATCTGCTATCAGACTGTACAAAGAGTCTTGTCTTGACTCGTTCCCTTAGTGTTGAGGTAGCTATACATGTCAAATATAATGAGTTAAGCTTCTAGATACATTAAATGAAGATTCACCACACTGACTATACCCCTCAGAAATATGTCGTAAGCTAACACTACAAGCGTGTGTATTTTTCTTCACACTGAACAAGTTTAAAAAAGACAAAGTCATGCTATTTTTGTATTTATATTTGGTCTGCTCTGTATTAAAACTATAATCTTTATCTACAATTTAAGAATATATAACTTCTGCCAACTACAGAAACTCAACATTGCATTATGATCGTGTAAGCTGAACAACTGGTTTATTTGACCTGAAGGTCAGTTTTATAAATTTGGTAACTAATTTAAGTCCTGTTTCTGTGACAGCCAATTTTGATTGTAAATTGTACCAAGCGCTTCCATTAGTTTTGCTCTGTCACAGTTGAATAGAAATAATTTGTGCTCACTTAAAATATGGTGAATTGCCAAAAAAAATAAGAACAGTTGCCTAGAAACAGGAGGTGGAGAACCTGACAACTCCCAGTCTTTCATAATCTATCTTCCAGCTTAGGTGCAAACTGAATTTTGAGGACATAGTATTCCAGGACACTGTTCTCAAACAGACTTGATTGTCACGTTGCTTGGTGACGCGTTGTCTCTTGTCAACATGTAGAGATGTGTAAATACAGCCAACTGTTAACTTTTACGATCGGCATCCGGTCCACCTTTTGAAGCCACACCTCAATAGCAGTCTGAAACTAAAACTCACCTTCCAAGCAGCTCTCTGATCAATCATGTTCGTCGTCTGCTTAAAGAAGTGGTTGTAAGTCTGCCTGAACAAGGAGAATGAGAATGAGGCCTATTTTTATTCCAAAAGATTTGATACCATGGTTTGTTTTATTTCTTTTACTTTAAATACATGGGGTTTAAATCAATTCATGGGACATCAAATGTACACCTGTTACCTGGATGGCATGAAGATAGACATGATTAAAGGGACCAAATGTTCCAATATCTCTCCTTACCCTCCTCTTGATGATAACATTGTGTAACATGAGTATATGTTTGCCTGTTGTCATTTTCCATCGTAAAGTCACTGCAATTCTGACTTTGTTCCAAGGCAAAACATCTTGACTCCTGAACGTGTAGCATGGTAGAGCAGCAGATGACTCACAGGGATCATTTGTAGATTAGGTAGAAGGGCTGGGAATCTTTGGGTGTCTCATGATTATATTCAATTACGATTCTCGGGGGTCAAGATTCGATTGAAAATTCTATACTTTAGATTCAAAACGATTCTGGATTCATGATTCAGAGTCTATTTTTGAATTAATACATACTTGAGGATCTACTCCAGTCATCTGTGAGACTGGCTGAATTTGTTTCTGCTCCATTTGGCATTTGACTGAGTTAAAGAGCTAGCCTTAGCACTTAGCAGGGCGTGACTGATTAACCAAAAAGTTTTTTCTTATCATTATTTTCTTTCTCTTTGACATCTCACAGACTATAGCTTGATTATATTTTAAATATTTATTGCGCTAAGTACAGTTTCATTCCCTCTGTTGTTACCCATTTGTGTGTCATGGTGTTACCTTTTGATACATTTGGTGTCACTTTGTGTTTGTTTCCCCTCCTTCTGTTTTCTCTCTTGCAGTGTGTGTGCAGTGGAGGGCGTGGCTGGCTGAGCTGGAACGAGGAGCACCTGAATCTCATCAGGTCATCACTCTGGCCTTAAAGACAGATCAAGACTCAACACCTGTGCCAGATTATTCCTTTTGCAGTCAGTAACTGGGTCACACTACTAGCCTTACCTGGAAGCACTTTGAACGTGATTTTTTGTTCTTGTGTCGTGGACTGAACTGTTTTCTGTTTTTGTGTGCAGCCTGCTGGTGAGCCTCACCTCCTTGTTTTAGATTTCTGTTTGGCCTTGCTGTTTCCGAGTTCTCCTGCGCCAGCCCGTCCTCTATTGCCACCAACTGCCTCAAGCCTTTTATTTTGCTACATTAAAACATGTTAAGACTGACTTTTGTTTCCGTGCTCTGCATTCTGGGGTCCAAACCCTAAAACTCAAGCGTAACAATGTGTCTGCGTTTAACTCTCAATTCAAGAAAATTCAAATTCAGTTTTATTGAGCCAATCCATAAATACAAAGCAAAATGTACAATCATCTTAAACATTAAGAAATATCCTTTATCACAATCAATATTTCACAACCTTTTTAATGAACACTTCTCAAACATCCTCTGAACCAACTGTGACTTTTCAGCTTCTCCTCTCTCTCTTACACTTTTATGATTTCAAACACAAGGTTTCATGTTTTCATTTAGCAGACGCTTTTGTCCAAAGTGAGGATGAGGACATGTGTTTAACATGAAGTCTGGAGAGATTATAGCCCCACGATATCCTCACCGGTACATAATCAGATGTCATGATAGTGGTGTGGTACTGCAGGGGCCAATTGAAGCTCTTTCTTTGTTTTCTTAGTGGAACCTTTGATTCATATCTATGACTTGGGAAGTTCAAATTGAGCTCCAGTTTATAAAAAATGGAAATTGATGCCTTACAAACAAATACAAAATTATGGTTTATAGGGTTGTGGACATTTTTGAGTTTGCCCTTTTAGAGAATTAATAGAATGGTTTAATGAGTACAAATCTGCAGATAATCAACAAACCAACAAGTGGAGAGATTTTTCTCAACCTGATCCAAAGACTTACTACATCCTGCCCCTTCAAATGCACACTTCATCTCCCAGTAACGGGAGGATTAGTCCCTCCTTCCTTACTTTTCAGCTGAAGAAAAACATAAAGTAAGAATGAATATAAACAATAATAAAATGACAGTTTCACAGTGGAATTGGTTGACATGCTGTCGATCCAATGCAACTGTGAGAAAAGTTGATCCTGAACATGTACATCTGTAAAACCTAAAGCAATACAGGCCCAGTCATCATCCATCAGTTACTAATAAGTCTAAGTTATTGCTTGAAATATAAAAAACACATTCTTAAACCAGCTAACGGTTAACACTACACTGTCACTCAAATATTAAGTATACGGTGTCAAGTGAAATCAATGAAAACCAAGAAACTGAAAGCGAACATTTCTCATGAATCAATAAATATGTCATCTTCTAGATGGAGCACAGCTGACTTCAACTCAGCTTCAATAAAAAAGTTAAGAAAAAGAACAAAACAATCTTCATGCCGTCAGCGGAGACATTGTCCAGCAATATTTTGCGCTCCATCAATCTATCAGTGCTAATCATCACACTGCTAGAAACATCCTTGAGTAACAACATTGTTGATCCTCCCATTTTACTCTCAACAAGAGCTTACCTGCATTTAATTATCACTGCAGATGAGAAAACAACACCCTGCCAAATGGCTCCAGGAGAAAGTGTGAAAGGTGAGAAGCTCAAATCCCTGAACAAGAAGAAGGTCACATCACTGATGCCATCTAGTCATGACACATCTCAGCACTCAAACGATTCCATCTGGGCCAAGCTTAGATTTATTAGCAGTTACTTCTTGAGGGCATCGAGTGCTGTCAGTCAACATGTGAGCGAGCAGTTCATAATCTGAACTAAATGCAAATTACTCAAAGAAAGTGGAAAAATATATGTTTTTGTCATATGTGGCTGAATCTCATTGTTGTATTCCTGATTTTTACTGGAATGTGTTGGTTTCACTGGTTGGGTTTCTCCTGGCTGAAGTTGCACATGAGGCTCTTGGCTCCGTTCTGCCACGAATACAGCGTCTCCATCGGAGTTTTTCCATCCTGCACAGGAGACAAAATACACAAGCATGCAGCCTTTAAACAATGTGTTATTGATACTAGAAGAAGATTTGAATCATTATTGCAACTACTCGTGTCACTGCACGTCAGGTGTGCAGGCTTTTTGAAAACACAGGCTCGGCTCCAGGATTTTTTCTCTACCGGTGCTAAAGTGGGGCTTTGACCAATACGTGGAGGTGCTGAGAAAACACTTGTTTGTCTTGACATCAGAGCAACTTTCTAAGATTTAAATTCTGCATAATAACTAGTTTTGTCCCTAGCCGTCGCCTTGACAATGATGTTGGCTGGATTTATGTAAGCTGCAAGAAGATGGGCTCTATGTCGTGCCTTTCAAATCCAGCTGTGAAAGACCACAACACAAGCTAACACTGTCAAATTATGTTTACATAGAGAGGCACGGAAGACAACTTATTTTCTGCATACGCACTGAATGAGCACTTAAAGCCCTGCTCTTTCTTCAGTTTATTTCCAATCAATAATCAAAACTACAGGCCTGTGATGCAGAGGGGCTTAATGGAAGCGATGTAGTTTTGTGAGTGGGCTTTAGTTACCCGTAGCCCCGGTGTAGCGCCATGCTTGGGAAAACACCAGCACACTATATTGTGTTTGCTTTTCTTTTGCATCCAGTGGTTGAGAAAATAACTTTGGGTATCGTGCAGATTGGATTCAAAGATTTATCATAAACAGGTGTGAGATTTAATCACGTGTAATAGCCTAAGTCTTCTGAAAATGCTACCTATGTGTTACAGAAAATGTGTTTGTTAAAAGGAAATTAAAAGAAAAAAATGGAAACAACATATATTTTCAGAGCATCTTTCAGGTGTTTTCTGTGTACTTACACAGTTCTTGGTGTTGAGGCTGGCTCCGTACATCATCAACAGCCTGATCATCTTGAACCTGTTTATTCTCACAGCATCGTGCATGGGCGTGTCTCCGTCCTTCAGCACAGAAACAAAAAAACAGATTCACAGTAATTAGGTTATTGTTTACTGGCATTTATTTCACAATGTAATCAAAGGCATCCCCCAGAGTGTGAAATTAACCAGAGAAAATATTTTCATTATGCTTGTAAGAAAAAGGGCTGCAGCTGACACTGGCAGCTCCTCAACACAGCTCTGCTACAGTGACTTGGCACTTAATAGAGAGCTTAATTATAGTGTTTTTAATTTAAATTTATATTTGCAGATATTGCACAACTTTATGAGTGAGTGAATTTCTGTTTCATGTCTTACTCTGTCTTTGGCGTTGACATCTGCTCCACAGTGAATGAGATGTTCGGCACACTCGCAGTGTCCCGTCCTCACAGCGACGTGGAGAGGAGTGCTGTGCAGCTGAGGAGAGGAGAGCAGTTCAGATTGATGATGAATGGAAAAAAAGTAAAGAAAACAGCAAAAGGCCTCATCTTTATTCATTGAACATGAACTCATTAATCATCACAGACTTAGGGAGTTGTGTTCCATCCTATAGATGACATCATAGATGACCTATAGTAACCCCTCTCCCTCACTCAGTGTGCGAACTCACCTTGTCTCTGTAGGTGAACTTGGCTCCCTGGTCGAGGAGGAGCTGCAGGGCAGGCAGGCTGCCTCCTCTGCAGGCCCAGTGCACCGCTGTGGCCTCCAGCTGAAACACACACACACACGCACGCACGCACACACGCACACACACGCACACACGCACACACGCGCACACACGCACACACGCACACACACACACACACACACACACACACACACCCTGTTAGACAGATGTTGTCTCTGTGCTGGGTGTGTCTCTATAACTTTATTATGGTGTATTCTAAATATACGTTAAAAAAACAGAACAATCATCAGTCACCTTGTCTTTTTTATCGATGGCGGCTCCAGCCTCCAGGAGTCTTTTCATGACGTCCACGTGTCCTTTAAACGAGGCTTTGTGCAGAGCTGTTCTCTGAAACTATAAGAGAAAGTATTATGAGACAAACAGCTGCTTTATACATTTTGCTTTATCCATCAGTTACTTTATTTGAACAATTCTTAATATAACATTAGATCAATATCAAAGCCTCTGCTCTTATTTTCATGGATGTCCCTTGCGACTTTGAAAAGTTTCCAGACGCAGATGTTTCAGTGTCAAACTTACGTGGTCTGCTGCGTTTGGGTTTCCTCCATCAGTCAGGTACTTTTCCACCACAGGCACTTTGTTCTCCATGGCTGCTGTCAGAAAAAGCTGCTCATCCACATACTCTGGCTGGAAGGTATATGCAAAACAAAAAAGATAAGATACAAAGTACATTCATGAGCTAGGCCTACAGGTTAAAAGCCGAGGTGTTGGTTCTGTTTAATAATCAACAAGGCAGCCCACAAGGGGGGATAAAGGGGAATGCTGTCTGGGGCCCAGTCGCATGCGGAGGGCCCAAGGAGGTAAGAAAACATAGTCAATCCTGTTGTGCCAGTTATGTTGCAATCAGTAGTGACTCAAGCACCTGCACAGAGTGAGGATGCTCGAAAAAAAAGAAGAAAAGGAAAGAGCTGGCTAGAGCATTTGACCCCAACAAGAAATTGTTAAACTTATTTTAGTAGGCTCCAAAGGCTGTTGGGAGCCAGGCAGAGGGAGCTAATGTCAGCTAGGAGGCTAGCATTAACACTACTGATGGGGTGTGCATAAGTTGATATAATGACATCATATCCTGGTAGGGCCCTTTCACTGGGGCTTTTAGGAGCCCAGCCATTTCTGTGGGCGGGCCTGATAATCATTGATCAACACGTACAACTCTTTAAATGAAAACAAATGTGTGCGGTTAATTTTCAGAAACAGATATCTGTGTCATTTATTTATGTTGATCAGTTTTTGTGGGTGGGAAAAACGAAGGAATTTCGTTCAAACGGGGTTTGGTTTTCTTTGTTTAGAATGTTGTATTTCCTTTAGCCAATCAACTTATCAAATGCACTACAAAGCCAAAAGGAATATAATATACATTCCACAACTATGCTCTTAAATCTGGTACGGCCAGTATCACTCTTCTCAACTCTCTTCAACCTCTAGTAGAGGTGGCCACATGAGGGCTTAGCCTAGCTTTCAAAAGTCATTCCTCTGGCAGAATTAAAATAAAAAAAACGGTATCATTTGTTTTTCAAAAAGCCACTAAGTTTAGAAAACATTATTTTTCTATATTAAAAAAACCAAGGCCAGAATTTGTGAATAAGACATGCCTTCAAAAAGATGAAATAATAAAAGCTCACCACAGTCTCAGGCTCTGGCTGTTGTCTCTTCTTGTGCACAGGGACCTTCCTCTCTCTCCTCCTCTTCTTCAGCTGCAGGATGTTGAACAGGTCGTCCACCGTCTCCAACTTCAGCCTGCCGCTTTTATCCGTCTGACAGGATAATGACAAACAAGAAGGATTCAGCACAAAGCAACAACAGTTAATGAAGAAACCTGATGTGATGAGCAACTTCTATTTTTAAGTTTATTAAAAAAAGACCTAAAGTTCAGTCACACTGTGTGTCCTGTCCTTAAATGCAAAAAAAGGTGGCAGTGAAATGTGCTTGCAAACCATTTTTAGTGTAACATACTGTAGACATCACAATAAATGCCAAGATTTCAGTTAACATGTACCATAAATATATGATAATTAAAAAATGATGGTACGAAGAATGAATGAAGTCAGTTCCCTTAATGTAAATTAATAACATTTAATCTTTTCTTCTCTATAATTCCATTATCATCCATTCATTCATAAAGTCTCAAATTTATTTGGCTTAACCTGTAAAGACTAAAAATCAGTCAAATGTGGTTAGCATCATCTACACGAGTATTATCTTATGACAAATGAATTATAAGTATGATGAATCATTCATTTAACATTCCTTTTAACCTTTGATACTATAAATGTAATTGATGTGTTTGCATTTTTGTATGTTTTATTAACTTTTATTTCCAGAAAGTAAAGTCAGCATCCAAAAGAAAGTTTGGAGTCCAGTTAAACCCTGAATAGAGTAATCTGATATTCTCACAAAGGCCACCAAGTGGCAGCATTGAACTAAAGACACATTCATAAGAGGCAGCTGAATATGCTCACCAACGTCAGCCGTGTCCTGGTGTGAGATGTGAGTACCATGTTTGACTGATTTTAGAGGTAGAATTAATTGATTTGATTAAATGACCTCTGATGTAACCAGATGTTAAGGCAAAGGCTCAAACTGTGAAAAGTGGGGAATGAATGCTGAGTTATTATACCTTCCTGAAGGTATTCTTGTTTTTCTTCTGATACTTCTACAGTTCCTTATTTTACTTGCATTAATATAGGACTAACACCTACACTATTACCTATTTTAAATGACCTTTGTTAACAATAGAAGAGAGTTTAAATGTCTTTATTTCTCAGGACTAAGTGTTGGTTTTCATTACTTACACTTTGACTACTGAAACCACGACAGCATGCAGCCTTATGTGAGGCAGATTGTATCCATAGGCTGAAAGATCACTTAGCCTTTGTTTGTGATTTATTGAGACTAATGATGACAAATCATTTTTGAAAATAAAAATGAAATAAAAGTGAATAAAATCTTCACCTGAATCAGAGACCAATGACCTCAAAGCACCACTTGAATGCGCTTGCATCAACACAAATGATATATCCAAAGAGCCCTGTCATGGTCTACTATACCAGCTGACACTTCTCTTATCAATTCAAAGCTTTTAACTGTATAGCTTGAGTTTGACTTTGTTTTAAATTTGAATAAGTGGTAGTTCAGTGACTTCTCTATGTACACTGATAACAACTATCACTGCACTGTTGTTTATTTGTTGTTGGTGTTGTTCTCACATTGAGCGCTGCCACGCTGACTTCCTCATGTTCGCTGCCACTGTCGCTCTCCTCGGACAGACCCCCGTCCACCAGCTCTCTATGGGACTTGCGGTCATCCTGCTTCTCTTGATTGACAGCTGCCTCATACACGCCCCCTTGGAAGTCGACCGCCTCTTTGCCCTCTGTCCTCTTGCTGGACACCTGAAGGAAATGTTAATACAATTAAACTTCATAAAAACGCAAAAGCTCCCTCCCTGTACTTAATTTATAGTCAACAATATATCTTTATTTTTGGTATGTGAGGGAGCTTCTTGGTAGATAAGTCGCGTAGATCGTATAGTAATGGAAAGATCGAACTTTAAGTTTAGCTTACATGAGATCCAAAAAAAGGGGTCTAAACTGGTCAGAGATCCACACATTTTGATTTCTCGTTTTAGTTGGTGCAGGTTATGAGCAGCCACTGTAACTAACAGAGCAAAGTATCCAACATACTGTATTAACACACAGCTAAACTCCTTACTGACTGTTTACATTTTATTGAGTGACTCATGTTGACATCCAACTGATTCATTTTATTAAACGTATCACTGTGGAATAGAAACCATAAATATAATCCATGTTTAAAAAGTAACAATGAGTTTTAATAGAGAAATGGCTGTGATTACATACTTTACATCAACTAAGTTGTAATTGAGCTTTCTGCCTTCAAAGCACTCAGGGCTTAAAGGATAATGAAGCATTGAAGTGAAAGAAACCAAAGGAAGCTTAAAGTTAGTTGTAGGGGTTGTGAACGGTTTGAATGATTGTCTGTATTTCGGTCTCAATTATCTAATTCTCTTCAGTTGTGAAGTTTCCTATTTGTAGGTAAGAAGCGTGAGGTCATCCTCATCTTGAATTAACCTCCCTTTGAGGGTATGTTTACATTTGTTGTGAATGATAGCGAGCATGGCAAATCCAGAATGTATGCTGGAAAAAGATATACTAGCAGTCCCCAGCAGACAGTCACCACCACACATAATTTCCTCTCTTTTTTTTGTATGTATGTAAAGAATAGAAGTACTGAACAAAGACTTCTTGGTTCATCAAATTTTGAGAACTTAAAAAAAAAAAAAAAACTATTGTTCCTTTTTTGTTTTGTTTAGCTCTTTAATTAGTTCCATTTAAAGTATTTCTTTAGCTCAAAAAAGATTGCTCCCCACTGTGCCATATTAGCTCATGTAAGCAGATCTTACCAGTTCCTCAACACTGTGCAGTCCCATTCTTCTTCTGTAAGTATCTGGAGGTAGAGTAAAGTCCACTGGTCCTCTGCTGTGATGTTCAGCGTCTCTCTGTCTGTCTCTTCTGTCTGCAGTCGGACCTTTGGCCTCTTATACTCTCTGCAGAAAAAATAGGGGGCCTGTCACTCAATTCAGATCACATTACTGCCCTCATGTGCTCATTTGGCACGCTCTCTGCTAGCAACATCCCCCCCCCCCCCCCCCCCTCACCTTCATACCCAGCTCCTCCCACTATCATCACTGCCCAGTTTGGGCTGCTGTAGGCTTCACTATGTCATCGTGCAAAGATGGATTAAGAGTAAGAGGTGTCACCCTGACTAACAAACAGATGGTTAACATTCAGTCATCATGGGATTAAATATCAAGGACAGACAGGAACTAGAGGATACCTGATAGTTTTAAAGTCTGGACCATCATTACTGTTATGGACTTTTTACACAAGAACACAAGAACTTAATCATTTAAATATTCTGATATAAAGTTCAGATGGATATCATGAGCAATCAAACATATCTCTCACACAAAGTTCAGAAACTCAAAATTAGGTCAACAGCAGCTTCTGCAACAGTGTAATTTTCCACAAAGGATCAATATAGTATAGCCTATACATCCATCCATCCAATGTTACAAAATATTTGACATTTCTTAAGATTGCTAAAAATAAAATCTGCTCTATGAATGCTGTACTGCTCAACACAAATTAACATGTAGAATTTTTAGTAGAAGATTAATTTACTTTTATGATGCCATCTCTAATTTACCAATTAAATAATCTGTGGGTAGACAGTTTTCTAAACCATTAAATCTAGTTTGCTTTAATTTATTTCAAAACTGAAGACAGAAGCTACACCTAATGGAAGTTTCTCCAAATCAGAATGCGAAAACACTATAAACGTGTGCCTGGACAGGACAAGTTTCCAACCTTTTGCCCCAAAACAAGACACTTGTAAGACTCACCAATGCTGTCCACAGACTCCAACAGTTATAGTTAAAATGTAAATATTGATTTATTTCCACCAGAAAAGTGCAGAGCAGCATAAATTCTGAAATAAACAACAGAATAATTTGTTATTTTTAATCAAAACTTTTAAAACATGCTTAATCAGTTTCAGAAGAATAGTATGTTAAATAATGCAATGCCTTTTCAGTAACCAACTTTTCATTTACTGTCAACTACAGAGTGAGTCATCATCTTAAAAATAGACCATCTTCGGTAGTGTCCTGTCACACTGGGCATGTGGCCACAGATATGCAGTGATATCACTGTTAGGAGTCAAGTTCATGGTGGTAAAGAAATAAATAGTCAAAATTCCAACCACTGACCGCACCTTTCGCTGCACTGCAGCCAATCACGGATCGCGGTCAAAGGTCAGGTCAAATGGTTCCTCACTGTCTGACAGCGAGCCGTCTCTGACGTCATATCAGGTGCTTCTTTTCATGCTGGTAAACATTGTCAAACAGCATATTACACATCCCAGAACGATGTAAAGTCCATGCTCTGACAATCACTTATCTGGATCAGACGTTCACACGCTGCCTGTGCTGACCAATCAGAGGCCATAGAGTAACAGCATAAGGTGTAATGCACAAAAATAGCTTAATTTACAAATGTGCATGTAGAAATGCTGTATTCAAAGTCATGATAGTCTAAAGTTAGATTACATTGTTTTTCTTACCTGACAACACCACTTCTTTACTTGTACAGCTGAAAAAATAATCATTCAGCTGTAAATAATTCCATTGTAATTCCCCAACAGTCATCAAGAAATTTACTTAAAACGGTTCATAAATTGAAATTGATCTAATCCTTTTCTTCGGATACAGTCAATAAAGTTCAGGCTGTCTGTGAAATCATTATCCGGTACAACAAAATGTGTTACTAAAATGTTTTCAACTTTTAAGATTTTTTTTTAGTAAACTAATTCTAGTCTAGAGGAAGATATTGTTAACAACATAACATTTGTTAATGCATTTTTATTGCAAATAGTTCTGAAACACCCTTTGGGTACAACAACTATCCAAATCGCAGAATGAATATCTATAAGGATAGTAAGACAAAACCAAAAGTGCTCAAGAGTCAAATTGAAATCTGAAAAGTAACATTGGTCTACTTTACTGACTCTTCCTTGGTCCTTTCACATTAAAACTGAGCAGTCTCCAACAGCAGCCTTGTTGTACAAGTCCGACCCTTCCCTTCCTCTCAAAGTGAATTTATAGTGAGCTATTTTTAAGGCTGACCTTGTGACTGAAATAGAAGGTAAAAATGAGAAACTGTTTGAGATGGAGACCTTCAAAGTTACTGCACACCATTTTTAACATCAGCTGAAGAAGAGTTTGCTGTGCAAGAATAACGTTGTTAAGTGTCTTGCTCAAGTGCACAACTGCAAGGGCAGTGTGTGTTTAGCTGAACCTGCTGTTCTGACACAATCCAAAAAGATAACGAGCAGGGACATTATGGTGCCCTTATGAAATAGTGTGTGTGTAACAGTTTAAAAATGTTGACAGTCAATGAAGCTCTAGCGTAAGTTCAGTAAGGAAGATTATATAACTGCCTTCACGATCGGGTCTTCTCATTCATCTTTTTTGCACGCTTACTCTCATTTCCGCTGTCATTGGTTAATCAGCTGTCTCGTCAGCGGTACTCACCTAACCAATGGCATGGTGTTCTGCCCTCGTTTTCAACGTATCATCGTTCTGCTCCCCTTTTAAATATGGTTCTTTCTCTCTCTTAGTTCCTTCATGCTGATGTTTCGTGCTGCGCCCCTCCACCTCCCCAACACCGCCATCTCGCAGAATCATCATCCATCATTTCTCATCCCAGTCTCATCAAGTCATCAGTTTCACCACCACCAGTGTCCGGACTCCATGGGGGGGATCTATTCTGCAGTTGCTAAGAATTGTCATTCTACACATCGCCCACCCCATAGAGTCCAAGCGCCAAAATATTTCTGTCAAGAAACATTTCCATATTTCATTGTAATAAATAATTGTCTTTATTCAATTGTCTCTCCTGATTGAAGTTAATTTACCCTATAATCATGTTCAATAACCCTGGTTAATGAGAATTATTTTCACACAAATTTAGCCAAACAGTTTAAACCTTCTGTACCCTGAGAGATTATCTTTAGTACCACTTTTCCATGTTTTGAGAGACAATGACAGTAAAAAAAAACAAAAAAAAAACACAAACTATTATCATGAATTGTATCATTACGAATCAAATTCTGTAGGTGTTGGGGAGTTCTACTGAACATTAAAAAAAATGTTTAATTAAAGCCGTTGACTCCAGGATGCTAGGTGAGAATCATTGACTGTATGGACACAGTCTCTGTGACATCACTCATTGGTTTCTGCTCCTCCACCTGTCACTCATATCAGCCACGCCAATTATTATACAAATAAATGAATACGGCTCGGCCAAATTAAAAAATAAAAACAGATAATTCAGCTGTCGTGCAGGTCTTACCAATAAATAAATGTTTTTTTCTGTTGATATATTGAGCAGCTTAATATGGGACTAAAGGGTGATTGCTTTGCTTTTGCAGCCAACCTCAAGTTATCGCTCAAGGAACTTTAGATTTTTGCAATTCCACATTGGCTTCATTTTTCAACACCAGAGTTTGCCACTTGGTGAGAACCAACACATCTCCTAGTGATGTCATGAGTCAGCCGCCGTTGGGGTTACAGGCGTACAACATTTGCTGCTGTGTTTATTGACATTAATCCATAAATCAATAAGGTATGCACGCTTATTTTCCATGACCTGTATTCCATGAATAATTTCTGTTTTTTTTCTTCTCAAATATTACTAAAACAGGAAGCTTAAAAATACCCATAAACCCTTTTCACACATACGGAAATCTCCTGAAAAACTCCGGAGATTAGGCTACCCGGAGGGGCTTTAGGCTATATGTGAACGCAAACATCCAAATTTTTCGCGCAGACTTTACCCGGAATTTCTTCGGCCAGACCCCTAGTATTTTTTTCCACAGAAAGTCTGAGTGAGCTGATATGTGAACACCGCAGCATATTCTCCGGAGAATTCACCTCGAGCCAATAGAAAGAGTTTATATACAGTGACTACCTAAAGTGTCTGCACGCGACCACTACAATCTCTGTGCACGTAATTAAACGGCTGCATTATGTTTTCTGTTCGTCAGTATGTTGTTCTCTGCTCTTTTGTGGATGTTTTCATCAGTCTATTGGACTACACACGATCATCGTCGTGTAGCGGACTCTGTTGCTTCGGCCGCTACTTCCGCGTTGTTTTTTTACGTCACGTCTTACCTCAGGAAATCCCCCGACTTGCCCTCCCATACACGGCTCCATCAGGTGCAGCAATATCATGTTTTTGGCTTTTTGCATGCATATTCACTTGGCTCATAGAGTGAGACAAAATAAAAATAGTGCAGGTCACTAAAATACTGTCCCTTGTGCCTATTTAAGTGGCCGCTCCCTCCTCTCAAACACACGCCTTATATTCTTCTCTCATATTTGTCAGCAACCTAAAGGGGAGTGTGAAGATGACACTATCTTTATACGGCGTGTGTGTGTGTGTGTGTGTGTGTGTTGAGTGTCTGCGCAGCCTGGTCAGCAGCATGGTGTTAGTCTTAGACTGGTTTAGCGTTAAACCCTGAGGGATACATCATGGGATTCTGTAATTATAAATAGGACGCGTGCTGAATTCCTTCTCTGGAAATATATCTAGTTTATTCTATTATTAGGCGTGTAAATTCTCCCCTCACCCACTATCCTCATTCGGGGGTTGGAGGGGGCACTGTATTCAAGAGATCGATTGCAGCACCTCAGCGCTGTTTACGAGTGTGTCATCATATGAAGACAATCCTTCACTCACAGAGACAAAACGTCCGGCTGTAATTCAAAACACTGTTTGCTTTCTGACAAGAGCCTGCGGGCTCCGCAGCCCCCTGACCGTCCTTTATTCATCCGTCTGAGAGAGCTGTAACTGTGACAGCGATGAAATTTAAAGCTAATTTGTCACACTGCTGCCCCGTTTGTCAGATTAGACAGGAAGGGGAATGACAACAGAGATGGGATGATATGAAAAGTGACATGAAACATGTTGGTAGAAAAGTAGCGCTCAGTCATATTTGTATATGAGGGCTTTTGGACACACAGTGCAACCAAATGTGAAATTAAATGGACCAGTATCCCAAGGAGTGTGTGTTTTTATAGGGTGATTTGATTCCATGATTTATTATTTTCTGCCACCCTTCAGTTCCAAAGCAATGTGCCTTTTTTCTCAGGTACAGACTGACAAAAGTAAAACTGGAACTTCTGGTTTCAGTAAAGTCATTGATATTACATTATCAAAAATAATAACTTTATTTATAAAGAACTATCAAAACAGCTTTTATAAAGAACACTGTCAGTCAAATAGAAAATGATGATATTAATTTATATACAGCAGGGCAGAATTATGGTACAGAGATAAAGTTGAATTAACAAGTAAATCTTAAAAAGTAATTTGTTAAATCTTTAAATTAATAAAAACTCTGACAATGGACAGGGAGCCAAAGATGAGAAACCATGTAATGTAATTTAAAACATTTGTTAAAGGATGACCAACTCTTTTTTTGAAGAAGTTAGAGGCAGTGATTTTTGGATTTTGGCATTAAGTAAGGAGCTTAGGTATTAACCACTGTGTCATATCACCCACCTGACGCCCAGCCACCCCATCGGACTGTGCCGTCCCCACAACCACCACTGTCCTCATTCATGCACAGCGTGCTGCAACCTCCAACTCAGCAGCAAGGAAGTGTGGACAACAGGAACGCGAGGAATACAAAGGAGAAATCCTTCCTGCCTATTATCCCATATGCTCTTCTCGAGATAACGCTTGTTATGAATTGGCTCTATACAAATAATGATTGATTGATTAATGTTTAGTAAAAAAAAAACGTGATTATCTTTATTAGGTGTGAGTGTGAAAGCATTGCATGATTTCTTTAGCTGCTCCATTGTTTTTTTCTTCTAACACTTGTTTCGTTTAAAACTTGACTACCACAATTTTACAAGCCGCCTTTATGTCAGCACAGAACTGGTGGATCAAGGGGGGCTGGTAAACGTATGTATAGAAATTAATTGAGACATTGTGATGCTGGACCAATCCGTTAAGACAAACTGGGGATAGAAAGTACAATTAGAATTAAAGGGTATCCTTGATATTTGGAGTAGTGCAGATACTGTAATTCAACAGCTAGCCTTTGAACATAACTACTCCTGATGTGTGAACATGGACTAAATATCAATGCTTGTTCAGTGTTTCCATTTCTTTTTCTTGTCTTATTACCCTCTATAAGTCTGTTTGATTGCCTTTGAGACCTAAACTGACACAATCAAAATGCTTACACCACCTGCTCCAGCATAATTTATGTTAGAGTTATATTCTGTCTGACATATAAGTCTGGAGGAGACAAAAGACCGGAGGAAGTAATGAAGCTGGTTAGTTTAAAATTCAACAGTGCTCAATAACTCTTGGTCAATACAACCTCAGCGTTCTCCTACAACAGCAGGACTCAGCATTTGTCTTTCCACTGCAACACTGATGCACAAAGATGCTTTAGGACCTGGTGGGTTCAGGTGATCCCTCTGGAAAATATCTTGTGGAAATAAAGTTTGTTGCTTAGCAGCACTGGCCAAAAATATGATTTACTGGAAAATAACTTATTTGTTGCCAAGCAACATTATCTTATTGGCTGTGTAAGGATCACATGGGAAATACTGAGGTCTTCAGTCTCTAACACTGACTCATTGCACTGGCTTATTTACATGTTCATCAGTGGGTTGATTGTGACACAGAAGGTCATGAGTGTCAAGGTGAAAATTATATATTTTTTTATATTTGTATTTTAACTACCAAGCAGAGAAACAAGGAGCAGAATGAAAAAAGACAAAGGAAATAGATTCATTATGAATATTGATTTCAACCCTATCTCCACTAAAAACTGCACCACCAGCCCCGTTATTCATTTTTAATGCCAAGTGTAAGGGAAGTTTTCATTTTCTCCCCTTTTATTATAACAAACCGTACAGTTATGCCTAGTAAAGGGAATTTTTTCATTGACCGACACTGGGGTCCCTCTAGATGTGTTACGACCAGTGAATTTAGGACCCAGATGCAGGACACATAAACAGAGGAGTTTGATTGGTAATGAGGTTTATTGTAGCAAATAGACATGAAGATGGGTTGAAGATACCGGAGGTTGGCAGAGTGAAGGGGATGATGGCTGACCAGAGCAGAGTAGGGGGTGTGAGCGTGACTGAGTGGTTTTGAGTCCAGAGAGCAGGTTGAGGCAGATGGCTGAGCAGGAAGGCGGGTGGGTGAATGTTGATCCTGAAGCAAAGGAAAAACAGGATGACACTCAAAAACAAAACTAGCACATTAATTTCAAAAATCATTCAAAATCTTAATTAGCCTGAGCCGCAGTCTACCGCAGTAGTTGAAACAACGATCTGGCGATGAGTGGATGGAGAGCCGGGGTATATATACTGCTGAGTTGATGAGGAAATGGAGAGCTGGTGTGCAGGTTTGAGCAGGTGAAAGGAATGAACCTCAATCAGGAGGGAGCCACAGAGTGAGAGAGCCATGACAGTACCTCCCCCTCAACGAGAGCCTCCAGGCAATCCTCCAGGCTTGACCGGATGATCTCGATGGAAGTCACGGACAAGAGAGTGGTCCAGAATCAACTTTGGGGATATCCAGCAACGTTCCTCCGGGCCATAGCCCTCCCAGTCGACTAGATACTGGTAGCCTCGACCCCGGCGGCGTACGTCCAGTAACTGCCGGACAGTATAGGCAGGATGGTCATCGATGATGCGGGGCTGAGGTGGAGGGGTATCCGGGGGAGCGAGTGAGCTGGTGAAAACAGGCTTTAGCTGCGACACATGGAAAGTGGGGTGAATCCTCATATGTGGAGGTAATCTGAGTTTAACAACAGTAGGATTGATGACAGCGGCTATTTCATAAGGTCCCACAAAACGAGGAGAGAGTTTCCTCGAGTCAGAGCCAACCTTTCTGACCTGGTTGGTAGTTCGGTCAGCAATTCGACTGTTGCGATCAGCTGAGCGAAGCAGGGCAGCCTGAGCATCTCTCCAAACTTTACGGCAACGGCGAAGGTGGGCCTGGGCCGACGGCACCGTGACCTCATCCCCCCTGTGCAGGGAACAGGGGTGGCTGGTAGCCCATAGCACACTCAAATGGTGACATACCTAAGGCAGAGCTTGATAGAGAGTTGTGCGCATACTCAATCCATGTCAAATGGGTGCTCCAGGAGGTCGAGTTTCTGGCGGCAACGCAACGGAGAGCCACTGCAAGGTCCTTGTTAGCCCGTTCACTCTGCCCATTAGTCTGTGGGTGGAAACCAGAGAGAACTCACAGTGGCCCCTGTGGCCTGACAAAAGGCTTTCCAATCCTGGGAAATAAACTGCGGACCCCTGTCTGAGACAATGTCACTGGGGATGCCTCATTATTTTGGTGTCATGAAGTTTTTTCCATGCATTCTTCTCCAATATATAGTCACGGTTGATGAAGAAAATGATATGTGTTTTAACATTGTTCTCAAAGTAGTAGTTGTTGTTGTATTTCTTGAAGTCCTCTGTAATTAATCCGTACGTGCTCACACTGTCACATGTGTGCAGAGCCAAGAAGCGAGTAAATGCCCCGTTGGTCTGTCTGACAATCGGCCAGAATTTAGCGTTCACATTGTTAGACTTTAAGAACCTGTTTCGTATGTATCTGAGGAAATCCGTGTGCAGAACATAAAAGCGACTCTCCTCAAACGGATCGCTGTAGAACGCCCATGGCCGATGGTTGCGAAATAAGCCGGACGCAACCCTCTGTCTTTTGAGAAGACCTGTGACCCAATAATAATCCCTCAATCCCTCAGGAATCATCACGTATTTTATTCCCTCATCAGAAGGGGCACCTGCGTGGCCGTACTTCCTGAACAAATACTTTGATGCAGTGATGGAGTGGGCTGTGTGGACATATATATCAGTTCTCTTTCCTACATCCTCCTCATGACCTTTAATGACCGCACCATTCATCCGGATAACATAATCGTGATCATTGATCTCTTTCCCCATCTTAGAGCCATTGAGGATCCCTGCTGTGCCCACCACAGCACAGCTCACACACCCATTGCTCCCTGGCTTGGGAGGTAATAGTGGCTCATTTGGCTTTGGGATCAACTTCACTGCCTCCATTACGTCTTTGTACTTGTAACCCATGAAACCAAAAGGGTTGTTAAAATGTGACAGCCTGTTCCACTCGCTCATGTTGAGGAAAGCCGCCTTGAAGCCTTCATCCTCTGAGTTTCGCAGAGACTGGGAACAAGTTTGCGGTCTGGGTGGGGCATCCTGGTTATAAACATCTTCAAAATCCCATATTGGAAGCCTCTTGTAGGAATTTATGTTCAGGGGAGGCATGGGAGTCTCACCCTTTGTAGAACTACCAAGTGTTGCCCCACGTGTTGTTTTAACCACATCAGGTGGTGAAGTCGAGTTTGCTTTTGTATCCCAGAACTCAAAGTCACCGTCAACAACAAAGCTTCTGTATCCCACCAAAGCAGATGGGCTGATGCTTTCTGAGAAATATCCAAAACAAACAGTAAAAGCACAAGTACGGTTACACACACTAACGAAAAAATCCTGGGAGTGTGGCGCGCCATCCCTGACAGCCAGAGGAAAAGATGTCCAATTAGCTTAGGTGCGAAGTTTACAGTTTTGTTTGACTCCCGGATGCTATGGGGACAAAGCCGCACCTGACGTGCACTAGTAGCTACCTGTCGCCCAGAGTGATTGTTGGGAAGGGCTTCTGCTCAGTCTACTGACGCAGAGAGATTGAATGAACAGGGAGCTGCACACACAGAAACACACACGCACACTTTCGCCCATTGACCGCCGAATTGTTTGCACCTGTTTTAAAAAAAGAGGAAAGCCCCACACGTACCTAGGTCTCCTGCATAGCGCTCTGGTGCTGGGACATGTGACTCTCTGGGAAGATGAGTGAGTTGAGTTACCTGAGGCACAGGAGCAACAGGGCTAGGCTGGTCTGCCAGAGTTGAAGGAGAGAGTTGTGTGAAGACATGAGCTCCAATCCGGGCTACATCAACTGAGAGGTTCCTTAATGTTTCCATAATGTCGCGAAGAGTCTGGTCACGCTGACCCACGAGGGCACCTTGATTGGCAATTGCATGGCGGAGGCTGTCCGTGTCTGCTGGGTCCATGTTGGCCAGATCGTTCTTTTACGACCAGTGAATTTAGGACCCAGATGCGGGACACATAAACAGAGGGGTTTGATTGGTAGTGAGGTTTATTGTGGCAAATGGAGATGAAGGTGGGTTGAAGATACCGGAGGTTGGCAGAGTGAAGGGGATGATGGCTGACCAGAGCAGAGTAGGGGGTGTGAAAGTGACTGAGTGGTTTTGAGTCCAGAGAGCAGGTTGAGGCAGATGGCTGAGCAGGAAGGCGGGTGGGTGAATGTTGATCCTGAAGCAAAGGAAAAACAGGATGACACTCAAAAACAAAACAAGCACAAGAGTGGATGGAGAGCCGGGGTATATATACTGCTGAGTTGATGAGGAGATGGAGAGATGGTGTGCAGGTTTGAGCAGGTGAAAGGAATTAACCTCAATCAGGAGGGAGCCACAGAGTGAGAGAGCCATGACAAGATGTCTGCTAAGTGTCCACTTCACTGAACTTGACCTCTTGAGCAAACCTCTCCTGCAAATATTGTCACAACAGCCACATTTCTGAACTTGGTGTTAGAATGCTTTTAATGTTTTAAAAGTAGTGCCTGTCCTCGTCTTTTAGCTGAGCAGAGAGGGTTATTTATCAAGATTATTTAAAATGATTTAACCAACCAAGTGCAAAACCACAAATGTCTTAGAGAAGACACTTTCCATTTAACTTTCCAAAGTGTGGGTAGCAGGCTACCACACCGTCTTGCCTGGCCTACAGATATGCCAAAGGACACTTGGACATTTGAACAGGAGCATGGGGATCAAACTGTCAACGCCCCTGAGCCTCTGATCCCCGTCATGGTTTGGTTAACTTCAACACCCTGGACAGAGCTTCTAGTCTTCTACTTGTAATGCAACATATTGTACCTTGATGTAGAAATAACAGAATAATGTCACTGGGGTCATCGCTCCATGTTTTCCTTGTCTCTATGCTTATTGCACATGAGCTTGTTTTTTAAAAGGACAGGCTGTTTGTGTGGATGACACAGGCTGTTTTGCTGCTGCAGTTTATGACCGTGTAAGAATGAGGTCAGTTTGGATGCTGTGGCGTGAGACCGAAGAGATACAAGCTGTAGCCCAGTCCATCTGACCCCGCTCCCTACCCCCTCCCACACCCACACACACACACACTGTAAACACTTCCTGTGTGAGTTCTAATAGAGCTTAAGAGTGAAGCATCTCACTGTGTATTAATAGTCACAGAGAGCCTGATGGAAGTAATGAGGGTATTTAAGAGAGTGGAGATGTGATGGGATTAAGCAAAGGAATCATCAGCATATATGGACAGCCATAAAAGTTTCTCATCAGGAAGATTCATCGTTCAAGGTCACCGGGTGACTGCGTGTGTGGTGGTTTCACGTGTGAACATGTGATCATCGTAATAAAAGTCGGGTCAGAGGTCAAGTGCAGGAACCGAGCACCTGCTGTAACGAGACACACACATGCGCGCGCACACACATTTTCAGCGTCACCCTTTACAAGTTATTTCTAACTGTCACCTCTGAGAATAAACAATCTCTAATCCTTCTGTAGTCTCCTTCACGCCTCTAACTTAGATCCTCTCTAAAAACACAGAGTGGGTTAATAAGGAGAGACCAGCCCTAGACAAAAATACAGGACAGTTTATTAACTGCTGGCCACAACTCAACCCTGAGTGAACAAAATGGCAACATCTTATCTTTGCTGACCTTGTGAAGGAGGTCTTTTTTTTTTTTTTTTTTACAATAAATCATATCCTGATTTTATTTGCAGTCAAGTTTATCCCCTGTTGTGAATATTTTCTGTGGAAAATGTAAAAAAGAAAGAAGGTCAGTCTGCAACGTGCTTCAAATTGTCTTGTCTTACACCTCATGTCAGTCTTGTCACTAAAGGCCTTCTTTGCTTATGTAGGTCACAAAGAACAATCACTTGTATTTTTTATATCAGTTTTAAAACTGGGCTTCTGAATAAGTCTCACATGCAGATTGTAATATATATATAATTAATATAGTATATATCATTTATTTGTAATTGGTGGCAATGTTTAGTATGAAAACTTTATATACAGTTTTTCTGAAAATTTGGAAATGATATCTACATTAAAACATTCACAGATATAAACATTAAAATGTCCATAAAATGTTTTATTTTTTAAATATAGCAGCAGTTGTCATCAAAGCAAAAACATTTGTTTGACTTTTTTTTCTTCCTATAAGTCATCCAGTGCAGTGGATTCTATATTTTAAGGCAATAAGACATATAGCTATACATATTGCAATTTGTATAAAGGTTAAGGCTAAATTGTGTTGCATTCATCTAGTCTTTGAAAATAATTATTAAATTCTGACTGATTGCTGGTTGGCTTATCTTAATTCAAATAATAAATGGTGATATATCTTCGTACTTTTGCTCCTTCAACTTTTTTTCAGAACCTGAACCTCATTACATATTATTTTTAAGGTGTGCATTTTCTATTAACACACATCTCTAAGTATAGTTTTATGGGGTTATTCTGGGGAAATTCAGGATAAGGAAGAAGATATCCCCGCACACTTGCTCAAATGCAACAAAAACTTTTTATTTCATCCAAATCACAACAGTTGGGCCTCAAAAATGATCACCTGGAGAAGACCTCTGGTTGAAACATTGTGATTTGGAAGCGATAAAAACTTTCTGTGGCATTTGAGCAAGTGTGCAGGGCAGGCATTTATTTTTCTTCAGTCTGTCACGTTCAGGGGGAAAACAAGGAACTGGACCCACGTGCAGAATTAACTAAATATATTTAATAAACAAAAAGGCCAAAGGCAAAACAAAAACTTATTTAAAAAAACACAGGAAACATACTTGAAACACAAGTAAGCAGTGGTCTGGCATAGGACATGGACAACAACAAACAACACCGACATACAACTGACCCAGAGGGGAAGAAACACAGAGACTAAATAGACATGGGGTAATCAGACAGGAGAGACTAACAAGACACAGGTGAGGACAATCAGGGCAATCACACAGAGGCAGGAATAAAATACAAGAAACACTGAGGAGAACTACAAACTAAGTCATGAAACACTAAAGACACACAGAACTCAAGAAATTAACAAAATCACACTAGAACATAAAGAAACACTAGGGTACGAAGTTACAAAATAACACACTAAAGACTAAACTATGAAACATTAGGACAAAAACACACAAGGGAAGCAAGCAACACTAGGATAAACAGGAGAAATCAAAACATGGAAACCCAAATGCCAACACCCAAAACCAAACAAGACCAAATCATGACACAGTCTGCTGTTTTTGAACTGCCCTGCGTCTACATGATGTGCGTATATAACTACCTCCTTTTTCTAGGGAATCTATGATAATCAGTAATGAAACTGGCTTTCATATTTAAAACGTTGCTGCCCCTAAAAACAGGCAGAGGGGCAACACATTGTGTTAGTGCGTGTGTATGTGTCTGAGAGTGTGTGTGTTTTCACGGGTATATGTCCACAAGAATTCCAACTGCTCGCCATAAACAGGTGGCGTGGGCGCAGTAACGGGGTGTTAGAGGCGGTGTGGTGAGGAAAGGCTCGCAGACACCAAACAGCAGCTTCAGAGGGATTACTGTTGATCCTCGGTTCAAGGTTAAAGATGGAGAGGGGGAGGAGGTGAAGGCTAATAATGATCAGTATTATAAAGTGCTGTATACACTACTAAAGAGAAATGCCTGTCCGTCATGTGAAACTCCCCTGCAGTGAGGTCAGTGCCATACCAGATTAATTCATCAGCTTTGAAGGAGCTGCAGTCATATCCTATTACAGCAATAGGATGTGCTGGATTTAGGATTAGGAGTTATGATTCTGGTTGAGGTATGACTTGCACCGTATATACACACAACTAAAAAAAAAAAAAAAAAGTTAAAATATATGTTAGGACTTGAACTGATTGAAATGAATGTGCAACAGTACAATGATACTGTGATGAGATACACATTGTGCCGAAAAAATTCCAAGAAAACGGACAAACAACAACAATAAACTTTAACTGTCAGCTAACAAATGTGGAAGTGACTTTTATTTTTGTTTTAAGTAACGTTTCTTTTGGATAGCTCAGCTGAAGAGAGACAGGGCATGCTGGAAGGAGAGAGTGGGGGATGACATGCAGCAAAGGGTTGAGGTTGGATTTGAACCCACAGCCGCTGTGATGAGGACTATAGCCTCTGTACATGGGGCGTGTAACATAACCGCTAGGCTATCAACATCCCCAGACGTAACTTTTCAGAACTTTGGTGAAAGAAATGAATTCTAAGGGATTTAAGCTCAGGAAAGGCAACTTTGGGGGCCCCACCCCTTTGCTTTACACACGTAAACACACACACACACACACACACACACACACGCACTCACTGAACTATGTGATACAACCTTGATAACAACAACTGTTGATATCATCTGTCACACAACATGTTTGCAGCATTACTCCCTTTGACGACCGCAACAATATCAATGCATTATGGATTGAGATTCTTCAGTCACAAACACACAAGTGAACAATGACAAATGTATTTTAACCACTTTAGACTTATTTATATTTTTAACAAATTTATGAATTCTTACTATTTTTATTTATGAAAACAACTATTTAACCTTTTTACTGGGTTAATGCTGCGGTGAATAAATAAGATGGTTGATTGATTCAAGTTTTTTATTTTATTTTGTATGTTTTATGTGCTATAGATTCCTACTTGACATTTGAGAGACGTGTGGTTTAACCTCTGTATTTCTGAGCATGCCTGTGATGGCTTATATACAGGGTTGTGACCGTGACTTTGTAGTAGCTTCAACCTGTTTTTCAAACAGTAGCTTTAACCTGTCATTACCAAGCTTTTCTGAGGCTTTTGCCTGGAATATATTTCATGAAAAAAGCTACATTTTTAATGGCTTAAAGTAATGGTTTTCTGCAGATCAGTGCGGATTTGTCATGGGCAATTGTCTTTGCCAAAGATAGCCTCATATAGTTATAATAACTGTCAGACAATACAGACTTCCAGGTTTTTTGGTGTCTGTATCTATAATTGAAATTATTTTCTGTATTTCATCTCTGTTATCCTTTTTTAATTTCTCCCCAATTTTTGCTGCTCCACCACTTCATCTTTCTTATCCATTTTCTGCTTTGAGGAGAATTAAGCTACGATTGGTGTTGGCGCTGTCCAGTTTCCATGGTCACCTGACTCACTGTCATCATAATCATACAGGGACAACAACAAAGCAATCATAAAACTTTCTTACTTTTAAGTAATGTAACTTTGAAATAATTAATACATTTTGCAGCACACATACAGACAGTTTTTTTGTGTATAATATTTAAAAGGAGAGAAAAAGCAAAGGCCGGATGCAACAGTTGGAGAGGTCTTGCACCGTGGTTAATCTGTGCTTGCCTCAAGGATACCAAAAATAGATCTAGGAGAGAAACAGTAACGGTGAACATTATATATATGTTGGTATAAAATAGGGTCCTGCAGGGCATTTTGAATCGTCCCTTATTCTATTACGTGAGGCCCATTTTGCCTTTATTGGATAGCACAGCCAAAGAGAGACAGGAAATAGGGGAAGGAGAGGGTGTGGGATGACTTGCAGCTTAGACAAGATGCAACGGCTGCTGCAACGAGGGTATTTGGCCTCTGTACATGGGGGGCTATCTTAACCCGTTTAAGTGTGTTCTTTTGAAGACACTATTATCAGGCAACTCCACATTGTCAATCTGTGAAGGATTCTAAAGTCCCAAAACTGACTTATTTATCATTTTTGCTACCTAAAGCCAATGCCAACTCTGGATGTGGTAGGACTATAATAGCAAAACCTTAAAAACAAGTGTGTTTGAAAAAATAGGAATTCACTCATTGTTGGTGAGTCACTATCCTCCTTTGAAAGTTAGGCAACAGCTTTAAGAAGTTTCATGTCTTGCTTAAAAGCCATTTGTCAGTGTGGATGTCTAATTCCTCCTCTGTTATCTGTCTACCCCGCCCTACTACCCAGGAGCATATCTGTGGTGCCATGTTGAGGGAACCCAATGCGCTGGTACCCATTACACCCTGAAAATAATCCCCATTTGCTCAACTGTGGCTCAGCTGCTGTTCAGATGCCGCACGTTTCCTTCAGAGGGTGGGGCAATCATCAGAAACATTTGGCAATATTGGATTCAAAACAAGGTTAAATTTAAAGAGGTGTGGCACAGATTGTACCCAGTAGATCTGCAGGTGATATTCTGGCCAAGGGATGGTTTACAAGAATATTAGATACTGAGTAGATACTGAGAAATCTGTTGCTGCGGATGTTTCTCAGATAGAAGTCATTTCTACACAGTCTCAAAGATGATGCAGTGGATGAAAGCAGTTGGTAATTTCTGTCAATGGTCTTGGACTGGATCCTGGCTCCTGGATCATGTTTACACAAACATCGCAGGAGCCTACACCACGATCCCCCTCCCCCACCTGGGACACACTCATCCAACGTGTGACGCCATCAGTGACAACGATTAAAGTGTGGCCAGCGGGGACAGACTCTGTACTTCAGGACAAGTTCCATCACACAGACTGGAGTATGTTTGCTTCTCAGGCTACCTGGGGCTCTCACACAGACATTGACACCTACACTTCTTCTGTGCTGGATTATATCAATACCACCATCGACAGTGTTACAACATGGAAGCAGATCACCACGTACCCAAATCAGAAGCCATGGATGAACAAGGAGGTGCGGCTCCTGCTGAAGGCCCGCAACACCGCCTTCAGATCAGATGACGCAATGGCCTACAGCGTATCCAGGGCAAACCTGAGGAGGGGCATCATCAAGGCCGAGCACTGCTACAAGCTGAAGGTAGAGGAACACTTCTCCAACTCCGACCCCAGACGCATGTGGCAGGGCATCCAGGCCATCAGTGATTATAAACCCAGCAACTCCACCCCACATAACCACAGATGTCTCCTTCCTGAACGAGCTAAATCACTTTTATTCTCGTGTCGATAGAGACAACAGGGAGACACAGACCACGACCAGACCTCCTGCAGACAACCAGCCCCTCTCACTCACCTCCACAGACGTCCACGCTGCACTGAGCCGGATCAACGCTCGAAAAGCTGCTGGTCCAGACGGCACCCCCGGGCGCGTGCTTAGAGCATGTGCGGAGCAGCTCACTGGGGTTTTTACGGACATCTTCAACCTGTCCCTCGCCCAAGCAGCTGTGCCAGCATGCTTCAAAGCCACCTCCATTGTCCCAGTGCCGAAACACTCCAGCCCGACAGGCCTGAATGACTACCGCCCTGTAGCACTCACACCCATCATAATGAAGTGCTTTGAGCGACTGGTCCTAGCACACCTGAAAAACTGCCTCCCACCCACACTGGACCCATACCAGTTTGCCTACCGCAGCAATAGGAGTACAGAGGATGCAGTTTCCACCGCGCTGCACTCTGTGCTCACACATCTGGACAATAACAACACATACGCACGAATGCTGTTTGCTGATTTTAGCTCAGCATTCAACACTGTCATCCTCTCCAAGTTAAACACTAAACTCGGAGACCTGGGCTTCAACACCTCCCTCCGTCACTGGATAATGGACTTTCTGACCAACAGACCCCAGTATGTTAGGTCAGGACACACCTGCTCCACCACCATCACACTCAACACAGGCGTACCACAGGGCTGTGTGCTGAGCCCATTCCTCTACTCCCTCTTCACCCACGACTGCAGACCTGTACATGGATCCAACACCATCATCAAGTTTGCGGACGATACGACGGTGATTGGCCTCGTCAGCAACAACGATGACACAGCCTACAGGGAGGAGGTACAGCATCTGGCCGCCTGGTGTGCTGACAATAACCTGCTCCTCAACACCAGCAAGATGAAGGAGCTCATCGTGGACTTCAGGAGAGGAAGAGGAAGCACGCACAACCCCATTCACATCAACGGGATGGCTGTTGAACGTGTCTCCAGCTTCAAGTTCCTGGGGACCCACATCACGGAGGACCTCTCCTGGTCCACTAACACCTCCAGTCTCGCTAAGAAGGCTCATCAATGCTTCTTTTTCCTGAGGACACTGAAGAGACACCACCTGTCTTCAGCTGTACTGATGAACTTCTACCGCTGTGTGATCAAGAGCATCCTGACCAGCAGTGTCACAGTCTGGTATGGAAACTGCTCTGTCACAGACCGTAAGGCGCTACAGCGGGTGGTAAAAACCGCCCAGCGCATCACAAGGTGTCCACTTCCTGCCATTGAAGATGTCCAAAGAAAATGCTGTCTGCGGCGAGCTCAAGGCATCCTTAAAGACTCCTCCCACCCTGCCCACAGACTGTTTACTCTCCTGCCCTCCGGTAGGCGCTTCAGAAGCCTCCGGACCAGAACCAGCAGACTGAGGAACAGCTTTTTCCCCAGAGCTGTCTCTCTACTGAACTCTGCCCCCCGAACTCTGAACTCTGTCTCCCTCCCGAACTCCGCCCCCCGCTGACCCCCCTTCCCCTGCACTTCACCTCACACCCATCATCCCCCCACCACTCCTCCTGGTCATACACACACATCTCTCATCCACCTGTATTATTGTATTATAGTATGTTCATATCACCTCAATAAGTTATCGACCTGTAAAATATGTCCATATTCTGTATATTATCTGTATACTAGTATAGCATGCTCACTGCACCTTAATCTGTATATTAAAATCTGAAGAATATACTTATATTTATAGCATTTATTTATATTTTTAGCATCCCATTAATCCAGCCATATATACCCAATAATTCACTTTTTTTTAGTCTACATCTGTAAATTTTGTAATTACTGTACATAGCACAGATTCTTGCACTTTCTGCTTATTGCACTTCTGGTGAGATGCCAAACCTCATTTCGTTACTCTATACTTGTATATGTGTAATGACAATAAAGTTGAATCTCATCTCATCTCATCTCATCTCATGAAAGCAGTTGGTAATTTCTGTCAATGGTCTTGGAGACTGGTATTTTTGTTTTCATAACTTTGTGCAGTATTGATGGATTTCTACAGTTTGTGTCTCCAAGTGGGTGTATTAATGCCAGAACAAAATCTGAGTGTTAGAGAAAGCAACCGTGACTGTTATTAAACATGAGGCAACTCCAAAGAACAAATCTTACTGTAAGGGCAGGAAACATCTAACGTTATTGCATGATTTTTACAACTATTATTTACCCCAATTAACAGATTCAGCCTGAAAGCCAAAAGTAAGGCATTGGACTCAGGTCAATCTTGGAACCAACGAGTCTTCCACTCACAATAGGAGCGAAAGACAACTTAAAAAAAAAAAAATTTAACCAGAAATGAAACTGAAAAGTAACTAGTTATATTAAGTAGATACTACGATTAAAAAATAACTGAGTTCCTAACCGAGTACTGCATTATAACAGTACCTAGTTACTTTGGAAAGTGTCACAAGTGTAGCTGAATTCAAATGCAGACCAACAGGTAAGGTGTCAAAAGGACCTTTATTTAGAATCTTGCAGGGGAGAGGTGTTCAATGGGGTGTGAGTCAGTGGGCTGGAGGTGGCTAGGTGGCAGGCTTTGTTGGCAGTGAGATGCAATGGACTAAAGAATGGCACAACGATCCGGCAGAGACTAAGTGCTGGTGCAGGGTTCTTGTAGGTGTTTGCAGACAGGTGTGTTGATTGCAGATCCAATGCATGTGAGCAGAGTAAACAGGACAGAGTGGAAGGAGGGAGGGGAAAAAAACTCAGCACTCACAAAAATACTCTGAAATTAAATAAAAAACCAACACCTCCATGCAAACCCATATCATTGAGCAGTTATTGTGACAGAAAGTAACCCTGGCGTAACTTTTTTGCTTCAATATTCATTCTGTACCCATTATTTAGTGTTGCTGTGGCATAGTGAGAGGAAACAACTTGCACATTTAATTTAACATAGTAGCCATTTTCCATATGTAGGTATTTAGCTAATTAAATCTCTGAAGTCCTAAAAAGAACTTACAGTTGACATGGTACGCATGTTGTCAACAGTCTGCTTAGTTCTTCCGATCTCACAGATTGTGGAACTGGCAGCGATTTAAATTCAAGCAGGCTGTTTTGGAAGCGCTTCTTGTCAACAGGAAAGGTAGGCAACTGCTTGGGGCCCCAGACCAGTAGGGGGCCCCTGAAGGCTCACAGTCTTAAACCAAAGCAGTGGCCAAAAATGTACAAAGACAGTAGGAAATGACAGTAGGAATCTGACAGCACTCACTCTTGTTGCCCTGCTAATCCTCGCATGCATTATTGCAGTGAAAACCAAAGTTTGTCAATGAAATTCAACAAAGAAAAATGAAGTGGAATTAGCCATCTATAGGAGAGAAAAAAGAAACAGGAAAAAAGCAGAAGAGTAAGCGTTGGTTATAGTAGACATAATAGTGATGAACTCTGGTTGGATGGCCCCCCAATTTATTTTTGCCCTGGGCCCCAACAGACTCTAGAAGCGCCACTGTTTGGATGAGGGGCTAATCCTGGGTCTACCAAGCTAACATGGGCTGCACATGGGTCTCTGTTGTCTGCAGCCAATGGCTCTCTGACAGCTAGTTTAATAGAAGCGTGTCATTTAGCTTGGTGCTTCATGGGATTAGAATAACTATTCATCCAATACTGATGAATAAGTGGAATATGAAACCTGCATCAGACACTAACTTTTCTAAAAGCTAATCTGCAAGAACCTGAAGATAGAAGTGTCACAAAGAAACATGTTGACTGATTCCAAAACCCTACCTAGGCGTAACTTTTAAACTCTTTGATGTAAAATCTGCTTATGTTTAATGCTCCTTTGTGCTCATGCAACTACTTATCCATGGAATGTCTTGCAAGTATGAAAGTGTTTCTCTGAATGTGACTGGTGTAAATCATGCAGAGAGAATAATGAGTCATTCAAAGTGAAATGATGACTGGGATGAGTCAGTCAGGAACCTACTGAAGGAGCCTTAGAGAACCAAAAAAAAAAATAAAGATGAGAGGAGGGGAGGATGGATGAAAAAGAAGAGGTGTTAGAAATGGAAAGTAGCAACAGAGAAGATTTCAATTTAAGATTCAGAGAAGTAGAGAAATTAAAAAAAAAAAAAAGCTAAAGAATGGAGGAATAAGAGAAACTGAAAGGAAAAAAGGTTTATGGTCTTCAAAGGCTTTAAGAAAATAAATGGGGAAAACAGAGCCCATTGGAAAGGGGGAAATGAAAGCAAGGAGAGGAGAATTCATGAGGCAGTGGTTAGTAATTGGTGGGTTCAGAAGTTGATCTGCATTCCTGCAGAGTGAGGATACGGAGTGATGGCTGCCATTAGTGTATGTAGGGCACAGAAACATCCTGAGATCCTGTTCAAGATTTGAGATGAACGGAGGATCGAAACTTCGTTTGTGATTCTCAAAAGTAGCCTTTCTTCTTTTTAAAAATAGATTTGTTTAATATTCATATTTGGGTCTGTATCCTCACAAATTGAAAAACCTAATTTTGTAGCCTTAACATTAGTATTGTTCTCAGGATATTTGTTTTGTTGTCATTGGTCAGCAAAAAACCTATATTATGAATCCTTATATCTACTAAATATTTCCGTTTTACATCTCCCCTAAAATATATTTTCCAATCACTTAGTCTTGTGCAAGCCCCTTTCAGTTATTTTTTCAATTTGGGAATAAAATCACAGGAGCTACATCACAGTTGTTGGACTCGCCCAATTAATAAAAGTAGGTTGTGGATTGGAAATAATCCCACAAGGAATATGTATGCGTGAATACAACCTCTGGAGATGTGAGAGTGTCAGAGACCTTAAATATGTATTTTCAAAGTCTGATAGAGTGGCCATCATGTATTTTCTGCTTCTAGCATTTTTTTTAATTGTTGTCATGTTAAAACACAAAACTAAGACCTTTGACTTGGTAAACATTACACCCTCAGCATCAGCATGTTGGCCTTAGCTAAGTGTGCATGGAAGCATGCTTGAAAAAAAGTACACTAAAAGTTCATATTTCTCTTTATAGGCGACAGGGGTGTCACAAAAATGTTTAACAAATAATATTTGTAACTCACAGGCCTCCACCTTCTCTTCCACAGATACAAACACATCTATAACATGATGTGTATATATATAGCTTCTGTATCTATGTAGACCAGTGTGCATGCACCTTACACAACAGATGAAGTGTGACGTTTTTGTGATTTAAATAAACAGATAAAAATACTTAGTGGGGAAAGAGTTGCCATGTAAGAGCGGTCTAAGTATATAGCTGAGTCACTCTCTCAAACACACTTCTTTTTTTTCTCTGTCGGTCTCAGTGAGAAATTTATTTTCTTTGCTTTTGTTGCAACTGTATATATTTTCTGTTCTGCTTTGGTATCTGTATCCCAACATTTTGTATTTTATTTCTTTATATTTAAAATCTTCCTCTTATCGTTTTCTCCGTCTCAACTCGGCTCTCAATCCTTCCTTTTGCTCCATTATGATCCCTCTCGTTCTGTTGCTCTTATTTCCCATCAGTACATCTATGTCTGTTTATTTCACTCTGCATATTTTCCCTCTACTTCATGTCTCCTGCCCTGTCAACCACCTAGGCTCTTTCTCCTTCGCTCCCAGTTTTTACCTATTGTCTCTCAAGTTCGCTCAAGTCGGAACAACTCAGAAACCCAGGAAAGACTTCACGGCTTGCCACTTTAAAGGGAGGGTTGTGTGATCTGAGAAAGGAACGAAGAAATTCCGTCATCTGTAGCAGTTGTAAGCCTGTAAAAACTTTGACCAATGTCTGCCACCAGGTACCAATCTGATGAACCAATCACGCCTCCCTGTCTCCCTGCTCGTTCTCTACCCCTTGTGTGCACTAACTCACACTCAAAGCATGAGCTGAGGTCCACTTCTGGACCAACAGCGCTTATGCATGTAAGTGGGCGTGGCTTTTGAGGGAGCACAGAGGGGAGGGGGTGGGTGCAGATGGAGCACTAAAGGTAACGGCCAACTTCCACCAGATGAATGTGTCTGGTCTGTCTCCGGCAGCGGAGGTGATACGTTTTCACTTTATTCAATGTGTGTGCTTCCACTGGGTCCGCTGCGCTGCATCACAGCTCCGTCTGAGCTCCGGCAGTCCGGTGCCCTCCGCAGCATATACGCAGGACTTCTATTTTTGCCGGATGCCAGAGCCCACCGCATCAATTTAGCACAGAAAAGAACAAGCGGGGCGGGAAGTCAGACACCGAAACAACATTAAAACATCCGGTTAATTTTCAAAATAAAACACTGCGTTTTAGCGGTTCAGAAAAATTACCGTTTGTGTTTGTTTATGTGATTATAAGGTTATATAGAGTTTTACACCACATACATCGTATTATCTCGCGCTGACGCAAGTTAGTCTGTTAAAGCCCCAATATGTAACTTTTCAGTTTTGGTGCGCTTTGGCGCCAATAGCAGGTCTCTGACTGCAACTGCACTGACGTAAAACAGTTACGCTTCCCATCTGAAACAACGTGCATTTGTTGACAAGCAGAGGGTGAGGAAGCCGGCACAGACACCGTGAGAAGATAAAGAACCATGTTGACTCAAAAGGTACACTAATATTACCATATTTTGATAAAACCTGGATGTCTGCAGTCCGACGTTTAGTATGAGTATATGTATTCAACTGTTACCATGATATCTATAGGCCGTAGCTAAATAGCTATATGTACACATGCTTGTTATCGGTTTGTAAGCTTATAAACTTTTTAGAGACAACGTAAGATGGATATATTTATCTATTTGTTTGCAAACCGGAGACATAACTGTTGACTTTCTGCTCCCGGTAAAGCTGCTAAACTTGAGACAACGATGATACCAGAAATGATGCAGCCTCACGTCATGTCTAAATCTGTTATACATAATCTGCAAGGATGTTCATTATGTCATCTAATAGTTGCTTTCTCATTAGACGTGAGAAGGATCATAATACCGACTTGTTAGGGCAATTTTATAACTAGTCTGCGACCATGTATATGTAATAAGTGTATGAGGTTTTTGTTTTTCAACATCGGTTCTTCTTTTATTCCAGGATTCAACTTCAACTCGCCACCAGTGATGAGCAGGAGCCCGGAGTGGAGCAGCATCACAGGCCTGCAGCATATAGACAATGTGTGTTATGATAGCATGGCTGCTTGGGAGAGGGGAACAGAGTTATGAATCAAAGCTGCAGCGTCTGGAAAATCAGAGATGCTTTCCCAAGTACAGTGTCCTGGCTACAGGGTGTGCTGTTTGGTATTTTTGTGCCATTTCAAATTGAGTTTGTATGTTGAGTTCCTTGAAGTCTTTGGTTTTAACCAGTTTACATAATAAAACAGATATTCTTTTCTTCTACTCTATTGTTGTGATTGCATTTACTACCTGTAATTGACCTGTACTGGTAATGGTTATAACAATTAGTAATTTGGTGCATTGCCCACTGATTTTTTTGTTCCACCTTCTCATTTATATTTACATATTACCAAAAACATTATCAAGGTTTCAAGATTCAAGCGTCATCACCATTGGGAAGAACAACAACAACAAAGTTAATAATAAAATAGGATAATATAATAAGAAGGAAAAGCTAAAGAGATCAAGATAAAATAGTTCTTTATTAGACAAACATTGACTTTCTACACAAATACAATCTAAAACACATTTTGGCACTTATTTACACATTCAGCTGCTTGGGGGGGGGGGGTCTACACTATCCTAGAGCTTTGTTATGATGGACCTGAGCTCTGATGATGCACAGTTGTAGATACAGGCAGGCAGAAAGTTTAGGAGCAGCTTCTCCCTGTGAAATGTGAGTAAAGTTCAGCTGTGGGTGGTGCCTGCTCATCATCAGCACCAGACTCTGTTTTGTAGGAAGGCCCGTTCATCTTTTAATACTCTTTTGCATCAATGGCCGTAGTCTCGTCTCTTTCAAGGCGTTCACACTTCAGTTCTTTGATTTTTATTGCAGCAACTTCAGGACCTTGGACAATAATATTATTTTGTATTAGAGTGGTTTCATATTTATATTTTCTACATAACTGTACTACTAAATACTTACATTTTGTGTCCATCATCTTTCAAGCAGGAAGTCGGCGGTTCTGGTGGTTGTAATCAGTAGCTGCAAGCAAGGTCAGTGTGGGCTGTGACCAAACTGCTTCTCTGCATACATAAGGGTGTGCTTTTGGAAGTTCTCCAAATCTGAAGTTGTCCTGTTGGGTAGAAAAGGCAGACAGAAAAAAGCCTGCTCTGTTAGTGACATACTTCTCACTTCCATACTGCACCAAATAACATGAAGGTGAGCAGAGTCCTCAGCTTGAAAATCAGCTGGAGAGATAGAAAGAGTCAAAATATAAATGCAGTGTGCCATTTCAAATACATTTTGTAATGGTCCTAAATAGCATTGATGCATCATGCAGCCATTGTCGGTTTGAAAAAAAGTGGAAATTTGTTTGTATGGAAATAATTACAAATACAAGCATTTGCATGACTGGAAGGTGATCTGCGAGATGTAAATCAAATTTACCTGGATTACAAGACGTCAGCCTCCTCCTCTTCCTCAT